>NW_020291835.1:177360-339948 GCF_003184835.1 Aspergillus costaricaensis CBS 115574
ACCAGCAGCATCAACACCAGCAGCAGCAGGCCCAACAACAAGCGCAGGAGCATTCGGAACTACAAGAACAACAGGAGCAGCAGCAGGGACAGGAAGGACAGTAGAAAGGACATTCGGGGATATGTGTTCTCGGTTGAAGAGCCATAGTGCGACTGTATCTCTATTAAGAATGGCATGCGCATGCGGATAAAAAAAAAAAAAAGAAAGAAAGAAAAGGGATCGAGCCCCAGTCTGGTCACCAAGATGATGTACGCACTAACGGTAACGAAGAGATGAAGCTTATGGAAGGTAGAAAGGGTTCAAGGCAGAATTAATTGTTCGTGAGTAAAAGCAGCTACCTGGAATTGATCAATAAAGTATGTTGGTAGACCTGGTACCGCACTTAAACTTTGTACTCATGGCTCTGGCTACATGGCATGCTCTACTGAAGCTTGCGTAAACACATTTTAAAACTGGAGTGTGACTGTCTACCTCTGCTAGATTTAAATCATCGCAGATAATGCTCCTTCTTTCAGTAAAAGGCCGCAGTCGTACTGGAATACTTTGCATCAGCCTCCACAATCACTGAGGCAATAGTAGCCTTGTCCGCAGTCGTGACCTTGGCTTGAATCTCTGCCGAGAATACAGTAGCAAAATATTGAAGGAATTGGGGATTCGCCTCCACCATACTGACAACTCAGGCAGAGGTGAAGCCAGGCTTCTATGTCATCTGTCAGACATCTAACCCACAATAGCAAGCAATGTTCGAGAAGCAAGTGAAAACACCGTTATCGACCAGTTTGTCAAGTATGGCAAGAACATCCGGCTTGAGGTCCGTCACAGAGTTTGTGACTCTTGTGCTCGTCGCAGTCGCAAACGTGCTAGAGGCGATGGCATCGTTCATGGCTTGGTTCAGATCATCCTCCATATCGATCTCCTCATCCTGACTAATTTGCAATCGTCCTGTAGAACCCATCGAACGTGACGCTGAGGGCGGCGATGTCGGTTTTTATACCGTACACGTCGATCGGAACCGTGGCTGCATCGCGTTTCTGCAGGGTTGTAGCCCACGTGCTAGCACCCAGAAGCAGGAAAATAAGTGGGGTTACAGGCATAGTGCCAGAACTGATATGCTCGGTTTTTATCGTTGAATTGTTTGTTTTTTGGTTTTAGGCCAGGTCTTGCCTCTCCTTGATAAGTACTGCCCTATGGTGTTCTGAAGCAACCTGGAACATATAAGTCATAGTACATGTGTACCTCGCCGTCGGTCTGTATAGGCTTCTTCGGCCGCATGAGGCTGAAGCTGCATGGTGGACGCCCGACACGTACCTCGGCGGATCTAGCGATTTTGGGCACGCAAGTAGCGCCGTCCCCGGATAGGACAAATGCCAAATTAGATTGTATGAGGATAGCCTGACACCTGACACAATCACGCCGGGCAGTCCACACTAGCAAGGGTCCATCGCCGCAGCCGACACCTGGCCGAAGGAACTCGTGGGTTGGGATTTTCCCCTCACGACAGCACCAATCACCGTTGCGTGTTAGTGAGGAGGCTGTCCCAGATATTGAGCTTACTAGCAATTGAAGCACTTAAGTAGGGCTGAGGCCTTGTCTAGGCACCACCTTTGCGCCAGCCATAATATATCGTCCACTGTTCAGATGCGCCTGCATCTGTCCGTGTTGATTCCCTTCCACATCGTTCTACCACTGCTTGGGTAATAATCATGGGTTCTGAGGTAGCCACGGCTACCAGCGCAGATGTTTCTCCTTCCTTTGAGGTACCACGCCCGACAATTGCGACATGGAGGCTGGTGATTATTCTTCTTTGGTGAGACCCAAGAGAGGCATCGTCCCCGCCATGAGTGACGGAGCACTGACCATGAGTTCCCGCAGCATCGCCATCGGACTGTTCTTGTCTTTGATGGATACCACCATTATTTCGACCATGCTATACACCATTTCTGACGAATTCGATGGATTCAAAATTTGCTCGTGGATCGTTCTGGCGTACACCCTGTCCTATGTTGGTGAATCTCCACTTCTTGCTTTGCTCTTCTCGAGGAATCTTCAAGTAATACAAATTCAGGATGCGCTGTATTCATGGCAAGATTATCTGATGTCATTGGCCGGAAATTCCTCCTGTGCATGTGCTTCCTGATCTTCCTCGGCGCGTCGATGGGATGTGCCGCGTCGAAGAATATGAGCCAGCTCATCGGCTTCCGTGCGATGCAGGGAATCGGCGGATCGGGGCTGTACGCGATGGCCATGATTATTTATCCCGAGATCAGCCCCCCTCCTTTACTCCCCGCAATATCTGGCATCATCGGGGTGGTTGTCGCTCTTGCTGGGATTAGCGGACCGTTGATCGGGGGCGCCCTCACGAGTTATCGCACCTGGCGCTGGGGATTCTGGATAAAGTACGTCCTTGCAACAGCTCAAGAGATGCAGATGAAGAAATCTGTCTGATCACCTTGTCTAGCGGCCCATGTGCGTTTGTTCCTCTGGTAACCCTGTTACTCGTGTGGCCCAACGATTTCCATTTCGCGAAGAATGTTCGTTTCCGACACCTTGACTATCTCGGTACACTTCTCATACTTGTCGGATCTGTCCTGTTCGTCTTTATCTTGAATGAAGCAGCCATCAGAGCCTATGCGTGGAACAGCGCGCCGGTGATTATCGTCCTCATCATCTCCGTACTGTCATGGGGAGCGCTCGTCTACTGGCAATGGGTTATCTTATCCAAACCGAGATTCAAGCAGATTCGGCCTCAATTGCCGTTCCGGCTACTGTCAAGCCGTGTCATGGTCGCCGGCTTTGTGTGAGTCTTTTTGGAGGCGATCCCCCGAGAATATTAAATAACACCCCACTGACGGGCCGGCAACAGGAGCACCATCCTGACTGGATTTGTCATGCTTCTGGCCATCGTCAACATCCCCCTGCGCGCACAAATTGTCAATGTGAAGGACGCGGTCGCATCTGGGATTTTGCTCCTCCCGTTAATGGCAGGCACAGCCGTCGGCTCTGCGATCGGCGGGGCCGCGTCTGCGAAGCGAAACAATGCCTTCTGGACGCTGAACCTGGCGAGCATTTTCATGGTGATTGGGTGTGCCTCGCTCTCGACTCTGACGGACTCGGTAGACCCTGCACCGAGGCAGTGGGGACTCGAAGCAATTCTGGGGTTTGGAATCGGGTTGAGTCTCTCTACAATCACGTTTCTTACGACTATGCAGGTTGAATTTCAGGATCATGGTACGTGCGTTCCTTATACTTATCCTCCAATACGTATATCCGGCTGCGGTAGTCAAACAGATATCCCTTGAAACTCGTCGAAATATCAAGAAGAAAAAAAAAATTGATCTTAACCCCTTTATAGCTGTCGCCCAAGGCATCGTCGCCCAACTGCGCATTTTCGGCGGAAGCATCGGCATCGCCTCGGGCTTCATCGTCTTCAACACAGATGTCCAGCACACGCTCACCGGCGTTCTCACACCCGAGCAACTGGATGCATTCTACCGGACCCCCGTCGCAATCTACCGGCTCCCAGTGCAGCAGCAGCTTCTCGTTCGCCAGGTCTATGTTAGCACGTTCAATACCGACATGCGCATCTGTGCGGGTATCGCGGCGGCGTGCCTCGTTGCGACGCTTTGCACGTATCAGCGAAAACCGCAGTCGATCAGGCAGCGGCTTGCGGATTTAGAGGAGGCGTATGCAAGGACTGAGGCAGCTAGGGGCGAGGGGGCTGCGTGAAGGGTCAAGGTTGAATGGCGACGTGGGAGCGTGTCCCGCTGTGGATGCTAGAGGGGTGGATGTAACAAGGTTAATGTAAAGGAGGAATGGTTGTTGGGAGGCTTCCATTGCATTCCTAGAGCCACGTCGTAGCAAAAATACTTCGCCCCGCCTCCGGGCTCATTAAAAGGAAATGAACCATTGGAAATTGACTCGATGTTGAGATGTAGGCAGATATATCACAACAATCACAGAGAAGACTGGAAAGATAGACTATTGGCTATGTCTCCACTAGTTATAAACGCATTCATGAATTTACAATTATAATAAAGTATTATAATACGATGGTGATTTTACCTACCCTCAAATAGTCTACAATGCTATTAGAAGATACATATACTATCTATCACGAGTATAATCTGAAGATATATGTCTCTTGCAATTGCACTCTACTCATGCTAGTGAATGTTACAGTTTTAGGACCCAGAGAATTCCATTATGGTAGCGTCTAATCTCTATGCACATTTACATTTCTTATTCTTTTTCTTTCATTTATCTCTGGGTATGAATCCAGATGGTATGAATCCAGATGGTATGAATCCAGATGGTATGAATCCAGATGGTATGAATCCAGATGATTATCCTCCCAACCAGCCATCAGTCGTAATCCCAGACAGGGGTTCTTCCGACTAGACGGACTACGTATCTGACTGGTGCAGTCAAGCCCAGATAAGGAGCTGCAAGGTTTAATATAAAACTAACGCCGACTAGTTACCTTAGCGTCAGATACAGACACACTTCTGCTGTTGCCTAGGGAAAACCCCTCTCTTCTTTTGATCAGATTGCTTGGGAACCCATCTTTAAAATCCCACACTAAAGTCGTTGAACTTTGTCGGCGTGCATATTCTGACTTTCACGAATAATAGGTAACGGTACACATTGGCTATCGTTCATCTACTAACATGGCAAGCTCATGCAGCTCTGCAGCTGATAGGGCATTTGGGCCGCCAATTCATGGCTGCTCCTACTTGGACTTTACCCTACTCTTTGAGCAGGTGATATTTGGTATCGTCCTATCGGCATGTTTTCTCCCAGCCGTAGCCTGGAGGATACTGCAGCTCCTTGGGCAATCCAGGAAGATCACAATGGAATCAAACCAGCATGCCAAGGTATCTATCGGTGTGAAGATCATTCTGAGCCTCGTTTTGATCTGCAGCCAACTTATTTTATTGATGCTCTGGGCAATGTCTCCTCAGTATCGCAATAAATTCACCATTGCATCGGCTTCCCTATCATTGGTATGTTCCCTCGGCATACCGATCCTGTCATGGAAGGAGCACGTACGATCAGTTTCGCCTTCCAATCTGCTTTGTCTTTATCTTCTACTCAGCACATTGCTTGATGGTGTACAGGCCCGGACATTATGGCTACGATTCCCCCCTACTATTGCGGGGACATGTACTGCAGGCCTGGGTGTTCGTTTCTTGTTGCTCATAGCAGAGTCACAAGAGAAACATAAATATCTGAAGCCTCAATTCGTTGATTATTCTCCAGAAAAGTTAGGGGGCATGGTGAATCGTGTCATGTTCTGGTGGCTGAATCCCTTGCTGGCCCGCGGGGCCCGCGGGCTGTTGAATGGCAGCCATCTTTTCCCTCTTGATTCCAACCTCTCGGCTGAAGCAGTGCAGGCCAAGTTCGAGTCGGAATGGCTGTCGAGTATGTTACTTCTTCTTTCTTGAGATGAATTGAACCGAGGTATTTAATGACTATGTAGCTCTGAAGGATCGCCATGGAGGCCAACATAAGCTACTGCTGACAACATTGTCTTGCGTTCGACGAACTTTGATGTGGACAGCAATCCCCCGAATTGGTCTCATCGGTCTCAAGATAGCGCAGCCGTTATTTCTTAATTGTGTCATTCGGTATCTCTCTGCTTCCACTAAAGACCATGCTGTTGGAGGGGCGCTTGTTGGAGCTACAGTCTTGATCTATCTGGGAACGGCAGTACGCTTCCAACCCTCATCTACCGATCAGAGCCGTGAAGCAAGCTGATGAAAGAGATGTACAGGCCACGACGTCGCTATATATGCATGGGCTAAACCGTGCCATCACTATTGTTCGAAGCCTTTTGGTTACTGCCCTTTACGAGAAGATACAACGACTGGACACTGTTACGGTGAATAATTCAGCTGCGCTAACGTTGATGAGCACCGACACAGAAACCATCTGCAACAGCTTGATGCGATTAGACGCCCTGTTCGCTTCGCCTATCGAGGTCGGCCTTGCCATATTCTTCCTTGCACGACAAGTAAGTTGGGCATGCTTAGCATCGGTCGGATGTGCCTTGGCAGCCGTGTCCCTCAGCTATGTTGTAGCTGCCCGGTCACCTCCACGCCAGAGAATATGGAACCAGGCTGTCCAGGAGCGTATCGCAATCACTGCCTCTGTCTTCAATTCGATTAGGAGCATCAAATTGCTCGGTTGTTCTTCTTTTGTAGCACGGCGAATATGTGACCTTCGCAACGCCGAGCTTGAACGCGCTCGGGGGGCCCGCATGCTTATAATGTGGAGAAATGTTGTTGGTACAAATCTTTCTTATCCATTCCAGCGATGACTTCATACTGATAGGCATTTATAGCAAATATACCACAGATTGCCGGGCCTATTTTAACGTTTACGATTTTCACAATTGTCTCCGGAAGTGGTGTGGTCACTTCAGCAAACTCCTTTACCGTACTCGCCCTGATTGCTTTAGTCACTCAGCCTATACAAGTCTTTGTTCACGGAATAACCCAGATGGGAGTTGCTCTAGGTTGCTTCAAGCGAATTCAGGACTATTTTAATTTGCCCGAAGTTGCGGCCGGTCAGGTCTCTCACCACAGTGACGAGAATCAGGTACCAATCAAAGGCCTCTCACCGAGCGTGCTTGAGCTAGAAGCCCTCCCCGTGAATGGCAAGTGTCTATCAGTACACAATGCCGCCTTCAAATATGCGGACTCAACCACACCGATTTTGACGAACGTGAACGTCGAGATACACTCCTCTACGCTGGCAATTGTCACAGGGGCTACCGGCTCTGGAAAGTCTTCGCTACTCAAAAGTCTCATAGGAGCAGTACCCTGCGTCGCGGGTTCTTACTCAAAGTCAGTGGCAATAGCTTACTGTGCACAAGAGCCGTGGTTGCCAAGTGTTTCTGTTAGGGAATGCGTGACTGGTCCCTCCTACTTTGACGAGGAATGGTATACCACTGTTCTCCATGCATGTGCTCTCGACGAAGACATCTCTGCTTTTTCCGAAGGAGACAG
Organism: Aspergillus costaricaensis CBS 115574; assembly: GCF_003184835.1. Lineage (NCBI taxonomy): Eukaryota > Fungi > Ascomycota > Eurotiomycetes > Eurotiales > Aspergillaceae > Aspergillus > Aspergillus costaricensis. Next base: position 184,371 of record NW_020291835.1, read on the forward strand.
GACTTTTGTTGGCTCCGGTGGTACTTCACTAAGCGGTGGGCAGAAGCAGCGCTTGGCAATAGCGAGGGCCATATACTCGCGCAGAAAGCTCCTAATCCTCGACGATGTACTCAGTGCATTAGACGTTATCACAGCCAAGAAGGTTTTTGATCGCGCTTTTGGTCCTAAAGGATTATGCAAAGCCCACAATGCCGCGGTGATTCTTGCTTGCAGTGATCCCAAGCGCATCACATCACCTGATAAGATCATAAACCTTCAAGATGGCACAACCACATCAGGACCCCCATCGGAAGTGCTTCAAGACAAGATTATTTCCATATCGAGTGAGAGCGAAGTCAGACCCACCGAAGAACGAGCTCCTGTAACCACAGGGACGGAGAAAAAACTGATAGAGTCCCGCCAGGACCTACCACGCCGACTCGGTGACTTTTCTGTCTACAAATACTACGTAGAATCAATGGGCTGGAAATCCTCCGCTTGCTTCCTAGGCCTCATAGTCGTGCAGGTATTCGGATCGAAATTCCCTACACTATGGCTCCAATACTGGTCCGACCATGACTTCAACTACTCCCTCGGTGTTTACCTTGGGGTGTACGGGATTTGTGCTTTCATCCAGCTAATTGGCACCATCCTCAGCATCACATTCCTCATCATCTTCCTCGTCGCGAAAAGCTCCCGCCGCTTACACACACAGCTCCTAACGGCTACCATGAACGCTCCCTATTCATTCTTCACCGCGCACGATAGTGGTACTATCCTGAACAGATTCAGCCAAGACCTTTCCCAAATCGATAATCAACTATCGGGCGCACTTCTCATGACGATCTTCGGCGCTGGGACACTAATCGCCGAAGTTATGCTCATCGCCGCAGGAAACAAATACATCGCTATCACGGTGCCATTCGTGATTACTGTTTTCTACGCTCTGCAGAACTTTTACCTGCGGACTTCACGTCAGCTACGGCTCATGGAACTCGAAGCACAGAGCCCGCTCTACACACACTTCCTTGAGACGGCCTCGGGCACGGACACTATCCGTGCATTTGGCTGGCAAGCCGCATGGGCGGCGCAGTGTCGACAATTGGTTGATACAGCCATCCAATCGTATTATACAATGTTCTGTATCCAGCGTTGGCTGAACCTCGTCCTCGATCTTATGGCAGCTGGTTTGGCGATAATTGTTGTCACCGTGGCGGTTACGTTAGGTTCATCGGTGCATACCGGTGCGATCGCAGTTTCTTTGCTGAATATCGTGGGGTTTAGTAGCAGCTTATCGTATCTCATTACTTCGTGGACACAACTGGAGACGACTCTTGGCGCGATCGCCCGCGTCAAGAGTTATGAAGAGACTGTCCCGAGGGAAGATGCCCAAAATAGTGAGCTTACACAACAGCCTGCGGAAGACTGGCCATCTCGCGGGTCGATCAGGCTTGATCATATCTACGCAACGTACGACGCCCACCAGAGTCCTCGTCAATGCATTCTGCGCGATATTACTCTCTCGATTCACGCCGGAGAAAAGATAGCAGTATGCGGTAGAAGCGGAAGTGGTAAAAGCTCGCTCATTTCTCTTCTGTTCAAACTTCTTGAACCTATCGCGGGCTCTGTGTTTATTGACGAGATGGACCTGCGCGATGTTCCCTGCGACGTGCTGCGGGCCCGATTTACCGTTATACCCCAAGACCCACTCATCCTCCCAGGAACACTACGATTCAACCTCGATCCAAGCGGAGAGCAGTTCTCTGACGATGCAATACTCTCAGCTCTGGATACTGTAGGTCTAGGGATGGATCCAAGTACAGGGCAGCCTTATTCTCTAGACCTTGAAATAAGTACTTCGACTCTCTCACGCGGCCAATTCCAGCTTTTAAGTCTAGCGAGAGCATTACTTCGGCAGAGAGAAACCAAGATCCTTGTCCTTGACGAAATCAGTGGAAATGTTGATGTCGCTACCGAGAGGTTGATGTTCCGGATTATCCAAGACTATTTCGCACATGCGACCGTAATTGCAGTGACACATCGATTGAGATGCATCCGGGACTTTGATCAAGTCGTGATTATGCAAAATGGCTGTGTTGTCGAGACTGGGAGGCCCGGGGAGTTGCTAGTTGAGCGGAGTTTGTTCAAGCAATTGTGGGATGAGCAGTGAGCGTTTCGCGGGATTTGAAGTTGATATAACGGACAGGAGTTTCCTTGAGCAATATTGGACTACACAGATATGTGTTCAACAGTACCATCTACTGTAGCGACAATTCATAAGAGAGACAAACGAAGCCAGATTGCCCAAGACGTGCAGCTCCAACAACCTACTCCTACTTACGCATACTCCAGGCCTTATCTGCTAACGATAAGCCTAGGCTCATGTATATGATAAGGTGGGAGTATTAATCGGCAATGCATAAGCCGATTAGTTAATCATATTCCTTACTAGCGTTCTAGGATCCAGCTTCGCAACATGCCTGACGTGTCTTACTGGATTGGCGCACCAGTTCGGTCATAAACATTAGATTGAGTGATACAGGGGCCAATGTTAAACTCCATCGAGATGCATAGAAAACTTATCATGCTATGTCACTCGCTCACTCAGGTTCCCCTAGCGGAGATAGATGTAACATGGCAGGCATAGAACTACACTATCAAAATAGTAACTCGAGATTGTATCTAAGCTCCCTCCGGAGATGAGATCACAAGGAGGGCATTAGATATATGCTGGATATTCTTTTGTCAGTACTGTCAACAGATATTCAAGAAAGTTTGAGTCACAGTTGCTCCATAGAAAAAAAAGAAATTGAACAATATACACGTCATTAGTTGTACATATGACCCTAAATCCGCCGTGAAACGTGGATGCAATGAAGGCCAGCTAAATAAATTAAACTAACAGATCCTGGTGGAAATAGTGTAATCTGCTAATATGTTCACATGTAGGCAGTACCATAATTCGCCTATGCGGCTATTGTTGCCTAAACTGTGGCGGAGATATTCCTTGCTTGCTTGCACACTATCTTATTTAGTTTTCTGGTTTTAGGTGTCTAGCAGTACTATAGTTAATGTAGTAGCATATCATAGATGTCCTTATCTTTGAGTCATGCATGAGTCAACCCCAGATACTAGGGAATTCTACGTAGTGAGCAAGGCAAGCAAGACATGTACTGATAAACACGCTCATCAAATGGAATGAAATGCCAGGCAGACACAGTCGAAGCTCTACTGAAGTATCATTTCACGTACCACACAACAACTCATAGCGCCAATAAGGTACTGCTGGGTGTAAATAGTTAGTTTCGGCACCCTCCAGGAGTCTAGTATTGAATGGGCCAAAGTTAGTAATTCTTGCCTACTTAGTTAGTACGACTTCTTTGGTAGTAGCAGCCTCCGCCATCCATTCACTAATGATACACTAGTATACCATTATACCAGCCCCCCGCAACCATGAAAGTGACTCTTACACTCAAACGACCCCCCTCCGCTGAAGACATTACCTACCTTCATGAGTCCCTCAAAGCCATTCATCCAGAAGTCACCGAAACCTCGCGCGAAGGACTCAAAATATGTTTCGCGGCACCTACGATGGATGTTGAAGCTTTTGTGGATTTGTTTCCTTCATGGCTCCATTCTTCTTCGCCGGATGTGATTATGGAGGGGTATGCTCTGGTTTCTGATATTTAGTCTTTCTATCTTTTTTGATATTATTATTTTGATTGCCGTGTGCTGTACTTGGCCATATAGTGTTGGTGCTGTTCTCACTGAGAACGGTATAGTATCTGCCATGGTTGGTCGTATGCAAAGCAAATGTAGCAGATAGGGTGATGTGGATCGATCTACTTGACCACAACCTGAGTCCCAGGAGATGGTCTAACTACTCGACATGAAAATTAGTGGATTACAGGGAACTAGTGTAGCGGTTAGTAAATCACATGTGGGAGAACTATCGCCTGTGGACAGCTCTTACAGCCCTGTTGCTTTGTAGCCGCGGCATCGTCAGCAGAAAATCCCTTGTGCTGCACAGTTAGCCTATCTTTAATAATAGATGAAAGGTTCTGAGTGAGTAACCTTCACACCGAGTCAACACTGGGCAAATTCCGCATATGATGCAATGCTCTGCCATAGCCTTGATCCTATGACATTGTTATGCGACGGTTAACCTCGGAAAAGCATGCCCCAGCCTTGCTCATGAGGCTCTAAATGAATAGATAGTGGTAGGGCACAAACACTGCCCGCCTAGGCAACATACTTAGTAACGTAGTCGAAAGATCGGCTCGGACGAACTGCGACGAATCTTGGATAGTCTAATAGACGCTAGACGATGGACTTGGGACTTGGGAGGCCATCCCGCGATGCAAGCCGCGGACTGGGGACGGTGTCTTGTAGCGACCCCACCAAGGCGGGATAGAGTGGAGCCGTTGATTGGGGCAACACGACGTGCTTTCTCCACGGCCCTTTCCGTGGATGAGAAAAATAGATCAATCGAGAAGGCCAGCTGAGTTGCGTTGAGCTGCAAAAGGCTGGGATCGATATTGTTGTTACGTCAGCTTGTGACTTGGCGGGCACGAGAAGTGAGCAAGCGAGCAATCCATTGAGCTGTCTCCGTCGCTTTTTGCATTCGTAGCTCAAGTCCGTCGAAGTTAGGTGCATATCGGTCGAATAGTAGAAACTCAAGGCTGCGGGCACACGCAAAGGGGGGGATTTTCTAACGTATCCAATTGCCTGAACCTACTTTGTCAACAGCCCCCGATCATCGTAGAGCTTAAACTGGGATGGGCATGATTTTCGAAGAGGATACTGTGAGGCTGCCCGTCTCCTTAAAATAATCCCCTGAAAAGCCCACAGATCACAGTACCTTAGCGCTGGGGTCTCAGAGATTATCTATCTGTATCCCCTATATCAGTTAGAGTATATGGAGTACGGGGTAGGGTTGCACATGGTAGTTAGAAACCTGACAGCCTACAGTTAACGGTTGCGACACATGCTCATGGCGGCTCTGATTGAGTAACCCCACACAAAAGGTCTCATGCAGTCATCAGCTCATGACTTGCGCCGAAGCTAATAAGATAGTTCATCGTGGCTCCTGCACTAATATGTACGACAGAGGCCAGTTTTCGCGTCGCCAAAGTAACGTCAGGAGAGGCAGGTCGGGCGTTTGCAGCCTCCCGGTAAGTTGTTCAGCCCGCTTGTGATCATCGGGATCATCGTGGGAAGGGAAACGCTGTCGGGAAGCAGAGCTGCACCGCCTCAGGCGGGACTCGTTACTAAGTGACTTGCCCAGTCCGGATTGGGTGCCAGGCCCCCCCCGGGGTTGAGTTCTCTCGCTTCAAGAGAGTAAAACAATTTTAATACCGAGTACCAAGGAAATAAAACGTGTGGGAATGAATGAGAGGGAAAGGCTTAGCACTGATCACATCGCAATTTATAGAAGCTGGCCATCAAACCACCAAGGGATGGCGACGGGTAGGGAGTTCCTAAGCCAATAAGAGCGATCAGGATGTGAGTACCGCCAACCGACCGGGGAAAGATCGGCCAGCGACAAGTGTTTCAGCCACTAACAACCAGGGAATCTTCGCGATCGCCGCGTCATGCGTTGATGTTGCCCTCGACTCTCTTGCCTTTCTCCCCCATGCACGGCCCCATTCAGGGTCGACACTCCCCTGACGACTGCAGCTCAGCTATATTACGCACACAATGGACGCCATCAAAGTGCGCCCGTCCCCTTCGGCGCTTTCTCCACCTCTTCCCCTTGACCTGGGTGCGACTGCCCTTACAATGCGATCCATTTCCTCCCAGATTCATCTCTCCTCGTCTGCCCTTTCGCGATGGCGCTCTCCGGTTGCTCTCGCTGGCGCCTCCGACAAAGCTATCATCTCTGCCTCTTCTACATCACAGGCTTTCTGAGTTTTTTGTGCATCATCATCATCTGGTATTGCGTCAATACCGATCGCGACTATGTTCACCCACTGTTGACCCAGTTGATCCCCGCCGGACACTGCGCCTGTCAAACCTCCACCACCTTCCAGTGCGCCAGCTGTCTGACATGTTCGCATCCGGACCTGGTGCAACAACTGTCCCCAGCTCCGGCGTGGGAATTTCAACCTGCTCGAGACGGCAGCAATGAAGGCCTCGATCGTGCCCAGTGTACGAATGCATTCCCGGGTCTTTTCGAAGATGTTGTTCGCGCCACGGGCTTTTGGAAGTCTCAGGGTGCGCTGGCTATGGAGGACTTGGACGAGATCCCTCTAGCATATGGTATGGCGCGGGCGTTTATCCACGCCGGTGAGCTTTATGTGGTGGCGGCGCGGTCCAAAGGTGAAGACCATCGACGTAAAATCGTCGCCGTACTGAGTTCTATTCACCGGGCGTTAGTCGCCGATGCCAACCGTACCTCGCAAAGAGATATTGAGTTTGTGTTCTCCGTGGAGGACAAAGTAGAAGACGTGACTAACTCCGACCATCCTGTCTGGACTTTGGCACGATCCGCCACGGAGGAGGCCGTCTGGCTAATGCCTGACTTCGGGTTCTGGGCCTGGGAAAATATTCAGAATTCGATCGGGCCGTACGACCAAGTTGTCAACCGTATCAAACGCGCGGATATCCCTTGGTCAGAGAAGAAACCGCAGCTAGTCTGGCGGGGAAAGCCTAGCTTCGCCCCCAAACTGCGCCGCGCCTTGATGGAAGCTGCGCGAGATCAGCCATGGGGGGATGTGAAGCAGGTCGACTGGGATCAGAGGACGAACATAATACCCATGGAGGATCATTGTCAGTATATGTTCATCGCTCATGTCGAAGGTAAGCTTTTCCCCTTAATGCTAGCGATGCCCGACCGCATCTGTACTGACTGGGATGTGTGATGCAGGTCGCTCGTATTCTGCGTCACTGAAGTACCGGCAAGCATGCAACTCGGTCATTGTGGCGCATAAGCTGCAGTATATCCAGCACCACCACTACCTTCTCGTACCAGACGGGCCGCAGCAGAACTATGTCGAAGTTGAGCGGGATTTCAGCGACTTATCAGACAAGCTCGAACCTCTGTTGGCCGACCCCAGTCTTGCGGAGCGGATTGCCAACAACAGCGTGCGAACCTTCCGCGAGCGGTATCTGACCAAAGCAGCCGAGGCCTGTTACTGGCGCAGACTTTTCGAGGGGTATGGCAGCGTTTGGAACAGCAGCGTCCCCGTGTGGTCCGAAGCGTACCAGCGCGAACGTGGCCTCCGATACGAGTCGTTTCTCCTGATGGACAGCCAGCTGATGTTTGAGTTCGACGCGCTGAGATTGTCTTATTGATACCACAATCAACCACGCATGACATTATGGGTATAGACTATTTCCTTGGAGCATGGTGTTTGAAGGAGTTAAACAGAAGAGGTTCTTTATTCAACATTCACAGTCCCCTGTATGGCGATACTTTCGTTTGAGATACCACTGGGCGGGTGCCATTTTTGATTGATAGACCAGATGTATGAATAGTGCTGGCGATGACAGTCAGATGCAGGTTTCATAGGCGAGCTAAATTATCGAATGCATGTTGATCCATTAGTTGTGCTGTCATGGCGCCGATCAGGACCCCGACCCCGTATTCCCATGTAGTGCAAGTAATCGGTGAGCTCTTTCGGCTTTTCTATCCGACAGGTCGCCATCATGGTGCATCCACAATATTTTTGGGTATCAGCATGGTATTGCCAGGTCATCTCAAAGAAACTCTGCAGGTATGGAGATAATGATATGGTGAGGAAAAAACAGCCGAGTTGAGCTGCGCGCGAGTGAGTCTTCCCGGGCGGGGAAGAGTGACACCTCTCAAAACTTTGGCTTGTCTCACTTCCCAACCACCAGCACCACCATCACCCAGTTCAGCTCTTCCTTCTGCCGGATTGGCTTATCTCTGACGATCTCGGCTAGTTTTCGCGCCCACTTAGGCCGCGATTCTGCAGAACCCCAAGAGACTAAAGCATGCCATCGAGTCAGTGGAAGGGAGTGATTGCCTGCGAGGGTTCACATCCTCATTGATCGGCTTTGCCATCCAGCCAGCTGGGTATGCCTGACCAACAACCAGCATGTGTAACCTCACGTCAATTCTTGCTCCTGTCAGCGCTGGCACTCGACGCCACCAAACCAAAGGGATGTCACTCACAATCTCTGGCACTGGCATTCAATGGAGGAAGACCGAAGAGTGGAGATCGGATCAGCTCCTCGGGTACCGGGACGGCACCAGACAATCGAGTAAACAAATCCATTCATTGATCGATCTTAGTGTTGTTCCAAGAACACTTTTTGTCCTTCTGCTTCTCGACTGACTTCTCCTTTCATAATCAATCACTGACTTCCATTGGCTCTCCTAGAAGAACGATGCCCTTAGACAGTACACCGCCAGCCCCTTTTCAAGTTTTAACTTTTTTCACTTTCCGAGTGTCCCGCTGACAATTGGTCCACCGTGAGTGGCATTCCTGCCGTCGCGTCAAGCAAGGAAGCTCACTCTGTTCCCCACGAACCATGATCTGTGCGGCGATCGGCTCCTCGTATGGAACGCCTGGACCACTGAGATTGCGGCGGTGGAGCTCCCAAGGGAGCGGACAGCCAACTATCGGAGGGATCTTCGGCGAGATTCAGCTCAGATGAGATTTGCAGCCACACACATTCGTGCAGACTATCCATAATAGCGGCCGCCTGGATGGAGGTCGCACGGGCGAGAGAAGACAGGCTGCAGGGGCGCACGTTCGCGTTGAGAATGGTGGGTTTAGACTATATAAGCTAGGACTGCTGTCCTGGGCTCTGACTGCTCTTCTGCTTCTAATCCCTTTGTCTCCCCAAATCTCTTAACCATGCCGTCACCAATTCCCAAGCCCCCCGGGGTGTTCCTCCTCGGCAACGTGAAGGATGTGAATGCTGCGAACCCTTGGAACTCATTCAACAAGCTCGCGGCCAAGTACCGTAAGTCTTCTCGTGTTTCTCACTCAGTTTTATCGCTGATGTGGTTCCGATTCGCTTCGCAGGTCCCATCTGCAAAGTCACCATCCTAGGCGTAGACATCGTCTTGATCACGGGAGCCGCCCTTCTCGAAGAAATCTGCGATGAGACCCGCTTTCAGAAATGTGTGGCCGGTCCCATCATTGAAATTCGCGAAGCAGTACACTCTAGCTTGTTCACTGCAAAGATAAATGAAAAAGAAATGAGCCAGTGGGGAGTCGCTCATCGCATTATGGCGCCCCTGCTCACACCGGGGGCCGTTGACCAGGTCTTCGCGGATATGCGGGAGGTATCAACAGATCTGATCAAGAAATGGACCGCCGGCCCCCGCCAGCGCGTCAGCGTCACCAACGACCTGGATCGCCTCAACCACGCGGCCAACATGCTCTGCTTCTTCGACCAGCGCCTACACTGCTTGGAAGGCCCAGAGCCGTCTCTCATCAAAGCCATGGAGAACGCCACTACAGAGGCCGTTCGTCGAGCATCCCGACTCAAACTCGTCAACTGGCTTTTCTACCAGCGCAAATTCAATGCTTACAACAAGACTCTGCGCGACTACTCCGCCAGTTGCGTCGAATACCGACGCACTCACCCATCCGCCAAGAAGGACATGCTGTATGCTCTTATGGAAGGCAAGGACCCCGAGACCGGCGAAGGACTAAACGACGAACAAATCGTCGACGAAATCATCAACGTATTCATCGGCAGCGCGACAGCCCCTAACCTCGTCGCCTTCGGCCTTTACTATCTCATGAAGAACCCGCATGTGATCAAACGCGCCCGGGAGGAAATTGACGCTGTTGTCGGCGGCCCCGGTGCGAAGATCGAACACGAGCACCTCTCCCGTCTCCCTTACTGCCTTGCCATCGCTCAAGAAACCATGCGCCTTGCCGCCCCAGCCCCCGGCTTCAATCGCGAAGCTATTCAAGACCAGGACGGCCCAGTCCTACTCGCAGGCGGCGAGTACGAAGTGCCGCGCAAACAGGCTCTCATCGCAGTCCTGTACGGTGTCAACCGCGACCCCGCTGTCTTCGAAGACCCCGACGCATTCAAGCCAGAGCGCATGATGGGCGAAGCATACGAAAAGCTACCCTCCGCGGTAAAGAAGGGCTTCGGTAACGGCAAGCGTGTTTGCATCGGAAAGAAATACGCCTGGGAATGGTCGTACTTCACCCTCGTCAGCATCCTCAAGGATGTCGAGTTCGAACTCGCTGACAAGAACTATGTCACTGATGGTGCGGGTAACAATTACAATGGCGCGTTCACCGTGAAACCGTTGGACTTCTTCGCCATTACTGGTCCACGCCCGAGAGCGGGCTGAGCTTTTTGCTTTTTCTTCGGTACATATAATATTCCGCATGCTTTTGCTTCCTCCATATGCCTGTCTATGATATCCAGAATGCGTGATTGTGTGTAATCTATGAAGTTGATGTTCTTGGCTCGAATAGCTTCCACTCGTGAGACTGGGAGGTTAATGAATGTGACTGCGTGTCTTGGTGACTAGTAATATACACATATCAAGATAATATGCACCTTAAATTATATCATTTTTACCCAGTTACTACTGAAATACTGTCATCTAGGTATATCCCCTTTCGAAGCACTTAGTTACTTTCAGTACGCCCTTTACTTTGTTGAAGCTCACGTGACGGAGTAGTAATCTGGTCTGTCCATATGCAAATTCCACCTGGCTTGTTTATCGCTTCTTTATCGCTCTCTAGTCTATCTAATTGGGGTTACAAAATATTGAAGGAATAAGCACAAAGCGAAGAACAAAAATTGTAATACGGCAGTTGTGGAAAGCAAGATGCCCATCCTGCATAACAGGGCGTCACGGCTCCCTACACACATGCACTGTATCCAAGGCAGTGCAGTCAATACCTCATGGGTATTATTACTCTACTGCATAGACTCGGAAGTAGAGATGCAGTGGTAAGATGAGCATCTATACATGAACATCTTTAGTCTTGTCAATGGGGAGAAGGGTAAGATGGGCCGAGGTAAGGGATCCCAGACCATGCATGAAATGAGATTATCTCCAGGATCACCACATAGATCTAGACCCTCTTTTCAAGATAGACAAAATAGCTATTGACGCGCTAAGCGTCACTGGGAACACTATAGCTGCGCTTAGTCCTCTTTTACGCGTAAGAGGCTCGGATACACCGCAGGGATCAGTGGCAGTCTAGATCTTGAAGAAAGCTGTTCGCGCCACTGTAGCCTTAAGGCGACGGGTATAGTAGTAGCCGTTTGCTGCAGTGCTCCATGGTAACGTTTAACAGCTTTCCAAAGCTCCGGATGTTTGTGTGTGCGCGCGCCGGTCGAATAAACAGACTAGGTCCTTATGTTATCATTGCATCACTATTCCGCTTGATATCAGATATGCGGGTGACACACTGACTATGACTGCAGCAGGGTGGTGAAGGGAGAGGAAGTTGAAAATCCCGGAAGCTTATAGGTTCGTGAGAGCTGAGGAGCTGTTGTGTCGTAACTGAGTGGGAGGCGTACGCTGTGCGGGTTGAAGAAGCTCTAGATCGCATATATATTAGTTCCAACGTCACCTCAGTCTGTTACTCATAGATTGCAACAAAGCTTACAGAGCTCATCCCTGACCATTGCAGGAGCTATGCATTTCATTGAGTTGTTATGATGGCCTGGGCTTCATATCGCTTGCAGAAACAGGCTCATCTGGCTGGGTTGGAAATGATCGAACGTTTTGTTGCTAAATGGCACCCTTCGATTTAGAGTTCTGATGGATGTTGGCGTTTTCGAGGTTGGATGATAGTTAAGTTTGGTCAATTCTGTATGTCTATACGTAAGACACATCAGCTATGCGGATTCATGGAATCTCACAGGGACACGCAAGCTTTGTTTTATCGTGCACGGCCTCCCATCCGGTCGCTTCGGGTCGGTATGATGGAAAGAAACACGGTTGGTACCGATATTTTAGGGACAGCTCACTTACTGACCTGATTATAGGAGGTTCATTTCAATTTTTGTCATGAGCGAGATCGTTTGCATCACTCCCTGGTGGGAGACACCATAGTAGGGCAGCACATCATCCGGGTGCCAAAAGGCAAAAGCTTCCCACGGTACTGTCAACAACTCGGAACGGAGCCATGATGATGGTTAGTCTCTCTAGTGGGTCAGGTCATATTCTTTCAAAGAACACATTTTTATCTGATCGAGTCCTCTGGGACGTTGGGTCTCTGATCGTTTAATCGGAAGCACCGGTGCTTGTATCTTGGCAGTTCTGCTATGCCGCATCCCCTAAATGGAGTAACATAGCCAGGTCAAGCTATTACCGCCATCAAAATGAGAGAAAAGTACTAGTCAGTCAATAACTAGAGTAAGATAGTTAATTGACTAATTATATTGTTACTTACTAAGCCGACATGATGTTAGCATAGACTATCGCGGTCCGTGTGCAGATATCTTTTGGGCCATAAATCAAGCTTGGTATGCTCATCCTCTCCCATGCATATCCTCGGTTACTAGAGCATATTCACAGGTATCATTAGGCTCCGACACTACTTATTTGAGGGATATATATTGCTCAAGGCTCTCAGTCTCATTTGGTTTGGAGTGCTGTTACCAATCCCAAATATGAGGAGCATTGTATGGTCAATGAGATGCAATGACGTATGTGAATGATTCCTGCAAGGCAGTACGACAGACACATTTCCAATCAGATTGGCTTTGTGAATTCATCATTCCGTCGAGGATGTTAGCCAATAGCTGTTAATGATTTAGTCAATTATTGATGGCTCAGACGAATACATGTACTGTAGGCTGCGGTCAGTTTCCGAGGCCAAAAGAAGGCCCTAGCCAACAAAAGATTTGTAAGGGCCCTCTTCTTGTAGCGACTCCAATCATGCGCCCCGTTTTCATGGAATCGTCACCCAGATCTTCTGTCCAACAAGTAAGCGCCGGTATTCACGGAGGACTGGCATGTGATCAGGCGGGTATATGCAAGCCTTGCCTAGAGATGGTCAGGAAATTAGGCTGGACCTAATTGTAATGCGCTCATAACGTAACGCATCCCTTTAACTGCCGCCTTTGCCGTATGGTGAACGCGAGATGAGTCTTTTCAGCAGGAGGCCAGAAGCACAGTCCATACAGTATGTCACCAGTCACCTGCAATGGAGAAGTGATTTTAGATGTTAAACGGGAAGTGCTAGAGTGCGAGCCAGTTAGATTGGGCGTACATTTAGCTATGTGAACTTTTCATAAACCTATTGGTCTTAGTAGATGTTGTCAAGAGCCTCTTGGATAATGTCCTTACAAGCAGTACGGAGTGTAGGTTTCTCCAAGCGAATGCCACGAAACGCATTCATAGGTGAAATCAGATGAGGCAGTTGCGCACGGGACTGCAAACCGCGTTATGAGATAGTCCTAGAGATATGCCACGCAAGCACTCATGCTATCCAACCAAAGAACAGAAGCATGGCTCGGATGTGGATAATCGTGGACGAATGAATGAGCTGAACGTACTGGAGTCGCGAGGGGGGCCGGATGAATGGATCAGAATACCGTGAAGGAATAACCTGGAGACTTGGACACGGATTCAGGTGTGTTACAGTAGACAAAGGAGAGACTTTAGACACAAGTAGCTCCTCTGAATTGATCACATCAGCCAGTGTCTTTTCCTAGTTGACTGTTATCGATCTCCTTGCAGGATCTTACGAGCAGGTCCTCGATTCCGACGAGAAAATCGTCAGGAGGGGCTAATTGGTCCAACTAAAGACAATGAGAAGATTAGAACTGGTAGAACTGACAGAACTGGCAGGAAAAACCAATCTTGTAAAGTTGCTGTTGAGTAAAGCAGCAGGCAAATGGAATCGAGCTCGCAGGGGAACTGCTCGTGACTGTTGTTGCTCTGTCACGGGATCCCTGTCTCCAACTTTCCTCTTTCCAATCTTTACTCCTTTTCCTGCTGTATTCTCTATCTCCTGTTCTGTTTCAAGGCCTCTTCATAACACGCAGGTTTCTATTGCCAAATACAACTCCCTAACTGACTCCACGCCTTTCGACCCACCCCGATCTTGTGTGGTCGCACAATGGCTGGATCATCTGGCGTCCAGATTTCGGTCTGAATACGAACTGCCCTGACCTTTCATTCCACATTAACCGACTCAATACCACGCCATCGGCCAAATTGTTCCTCTGGGATCATGATTGGTCTTTCATAAGCTCGCCTACACGTAATTAGGCTGATTGGTCCTTCTGCTATGGAATCCCAGCGACATTCCAAAACTGACGGCAGCTCAGTCCTCTCGCCGCGCTCCAAGTTTCGGAGCCCACCCACTCACTGAGCACCTGCCCCAAGTATTCTTGCCCTTTGCAGAAACCACAGCTGGCAAGGCATACCTCTATTAGCGCCATGATAATCTGGCATTATGGAGTTCATCGGGAACTTTTCTGGTTGGCCAGATCCCTGATGGCGTACACTGTTTACTATTTCGGGTTGGTAACTGAACCAGGCAGGTATGATTGCCCAAACGTGAGATAAGAATACTCCGCACTTTATAGCGCTTCATATTGACGGAGGACCGGGTTTTGCCGCCTGACTGGTGGTCTGAGAATCGCCTCCCAGTTGTGTACACTACTGATTTCTCTGGAGCAACCGATAACCAAATCCGACAACATACAGTACTTAGAAGTATCTCTACCATCCATACTATGTATAAAATACCTCCCCTTTACCATGTTGGCTGATGTCTGCTGCCTGATTTAGCTAAGTCCTGCGATACGTAATGTTTCAAGAGTAACATTTGCTCCAATTACTCACGTCGCCATGTTACGTGCTCTGGAGGCCACAGACGCCCCATCGAGAGAAGCTCTGCAAGGATTCCCCAGGATGGTAGCTATAGGTATACAGGCTTATATCATCAAAGCCACCCAGTTCGCGCTCTCCTCTGCCGCATAGCTCGCTTACAGTATAATATCAGGCGCTTTAGTTGGTCTGGTCAACCGTGCGTATCCGTGCATCGCGGCTGGCAAGGCCGTCAAACTGTCTCAAATCACTGCCTTGGCCCGAAGCCCATATGAGTGGGGGTTGCGCCATGGGGTGTACGTGCGACGAATGAGATGAGGGGTCTCAGTAGGCTGATCTGGACCGATCTCTATTGTCCGACAAATTCCATGTTGGATAAGAGCCTTTTATTGATCATTGTTTGACCTAACCCCGATGATCAGCAGCGCCACAAAAAGCCTTGCTCGCGCCTTAAAGTCATGGTTTATTGCTTCCCGGGCACATCTACTACCAAAGAAGGATGTGGGACATGGATCAAGGCTGCAGACTTGGTAGCGGAACGTGGTTTTCTTGACCACGGGCCAAGTACCAGCAAGCCGGATGGGAAGTAGGCCAGTCCAACCCAGACGCTTGAGAAGCATAGACCGACGGACATAGTGAAGTTGCCGAGTAACCTGCTGCGGTGGGGATTCAAATACTTCCTTCGGCGCCTCCTCTTTCCTTGGCCTTGCCCGGGATTATGTTGCACTCATTGCGAAACCTCGTAAATCCGGATGACATAACCAATCAAAACCGACATATGAATGCTCTGCAAGCTCCGAGCGCCAGACCTATTGAGCCTACACGCTGAACTGAATACGTGTAAGATTTTCTGTAAGCGAAGGTAGCAATATTCCATATTACCAGGAGAGCGGCACACGCTTAACGACACTTTTAGATACACACTATTTCCGAGCTGCGCTACCAGAGACGCTTTTCCCAGGACTTGGGGCGCGAAGTCTATATTTTTTATGATATTTCCCATCATCAACGTGACATAAACCTCATACTAATACATCGGGCCCTATTGACGATTCCGACACACAATCAGCACGGCTCACATAATGTCCACGAAGATGCGGCCACCGTCAAAAGAAGACAGAAATTCCAATGATGCCCCAGGGCAGAAGCAGGACCCAATCGAGAGGAGAAGATTACAGAATCGGCTCTCACAACGAAATCATCGTGAGTGATTTCCACTTATGATAGATTTAAACAGAAGTCAGTTAATAGTTAGCAGGGCGCAAGATTCGAGATCGCATTGCCAAGCTCCAAGAACGCGTTATTGCCAGTGAGTTGCGAGCAGCAGCCAGCTTAAACGGTTGGGACCATCCCAGCACACTTACGCCGTCGCCTGTCGATCGAATGCCGCCAATATTCGACACTGATGGACATCCCACATCTCCCATTCAGGATGCCTCGTCAGCTTTGGGCTCCACGTACTTCCCACAATCAAGAGTCGTCTGTTCATCCTGCAATAGCGCTCTGGGCTCGATACCCGTCCTATCTTCTCAGCCATCCTTCCCCTCTGTATACGATACTCCGAATGACCTCGATGCCACCTCCCCCTCATCCGCCCTGAGGAACAGTGTCTACTATCCTCGATCGAATCCTATCACTCCTGAACTACAGAACATGAACAATATTTATCCTTCGTTGGACTCTAACCTTCCTCTTACTGAACAGTGGAATAATACAGCTCAGTACCCAGGATCCTCCTTCTATTACATAGCAACAGGTACGCGGAAATCGTCGCTGAAGTATAATTGGAATGATCCGATACTGACTGCTCCTCAGAGGCGTCCCTTCCTCATATTATGCAAGCCATAAATTCTGGCTCATCACGTCCCAAGGCGATTATTGTACTTTCACCTAATAATCATCCGCCGGGTCTTCCAGCACCCCTTCCAACATCCCAGTCGTCGCCACCTGGCGGCAGCGCAGTCGAATTGCCCGCGTCCTCGAGTCCACTGGGTATGCATGATTCGCAATGCCAATGCCAGGGCCTAATGACTTCAGGTGATTGGATAAGCTCAGGAACGTCTGCACCCACTATTTGTCCGATACACCAAATGCAGTCCGGAGACAATCTGCAGCTGATGATGCTGTGATTTACCTGATATATATAATACTATATGGATGTCCCATTGCCTGCATTGAAGAATAGATGGCACACAAGACCACATCGGATAACTAGCGACTTCGATTATTTCATCTCTCATTGCATCCAAGCAATTTCCTGATTTACCTGGTATTGAGGTCAGACTCATGGCATGGTATCCACAAGTTCAGGGCGTGGATATGTTTGCCCATATGCGGCAGTCGGAGTTTAGCGCCCGCTGCATTGATCTGAATGAAAGAAGCAATTATGCTCTCAGTCTACCACAATAGCCCGATAGGAAACTTTTCACCTTGTAGGCGCCAATGAATTATATCCCCGAGCATCCATTGCAGCTGAAGAATAGCTAAATATGGTCCCACACTGGCCAAGAGGTCTTTTCTCTTTTTTTTCTTTTTATTTTCCCCTTCAACATACCTACCCTTGGCCGCAGTGGCCATTGCTGAAGAATGCCATCTTCCCTGGGACATTTTTTACACACCACAATCAACAGCCAAAGATACCAACAAACACCACACACCACAATAGCACATACATCATGCCATATTAGTGTATAAACGGGGTGTTAGGCATTGATCAAAGGCCGAGATACGTACGTACTTATGTTCCTGCATAACCGGCTCGTTCATCACGTAAATCACCACATTAACCCCATTCCTTCAAGGACTCAACTCTCACTCCTCATCATTATCACACCCCGCGGTTCTTCGCACCTACTTCCAGCCCCAACTGCGCCACACATTATTTCAATCCCGTCCTGCCGGTCTCAAACCTAGCACGTCGATAGCAATCCAATCCACCGTCCGCCGCCGTAACAGCCGCAACTGTCGTGCTCTGTTCTCGAAGCTTTCGCGTGGGAAAAATGGAGCTAGAGCATGTATTGTAACAACATCGTACTTTACCCACGCCGATCTTGATAGTAATCAGTACTCTGTAGTTTGTCTCCCCTCTTTTCCGAATGTCTCAGTGGTTGGGATCGGATTACATGTTAATTCTCGCAGATTGGACTGGACTAATGCACGGAGTTCATGTATGTACCGGTGGCGGTCAGGTAGGTTTGCATTGACATATAGGAGTGGCTACACACAATTAGTTCTTAGTTCATTTGTGCATGATATGTATGCATATGTAGCCGGAGCAAGGGTACTGACCTGCCTGTATGCTGGTAGTTGCCTACTTACGTGTGTGTTGTTTGCTATATTTGGGTGTAAGTAAGTATGTTACTCGCTGGTATGGTTGAACTGGATTGCGTTTTACATTGCTATTATTACTTCTGAATGTGAAGAGTTTGATGTGTTGTTTTGTGTTGATGATAATATGATTTGATACATTGGGATTCCAGCAGAGCTGTTTAGGCAAGACATCTGGCCATGCGCGTAGATTTCATTCGGAGCAGCACTTGCAGAACAACCTGATGCATCGCAAATTTGTGATAGGCGGAGTAATAAAAGCACGTAATAATAGATATATGCTTTCGAAGATCGCCGTTGAGCGAGCCTCTGACTAGTGATGGATGTTAGCACTGGCTATGTGGGTACTAAGTTTGAGTTCAATGGGCACATAACAATGCAATACCGTTCTGTGCACATCGTGTTAGTAGCCATTCTTAGTATTTCAGTCTCCAAATGGATTTTGGCTAATGTCGGCGCGTCCAAGTTCTGGAAGTCAATTGTAGACACGTTATTGAGGTGACCTTGACTTCTTTGACGGGCACCAAATCAAGTGGCAGATGTAAATGAATGTATGCAGGCCATTCCAAGTAATTGATTAGTCAGTGTTTACATCCTAGCCATAACCCTCAATTGGTATGAGGCAGCGTACTATGCAGAGGATAATACATTGCTACTCTCATATTACCTCCCATGGCAACTCGTCAACTTCTGGCCTATCCGTACAAAACCAAAATCCGTCCACAGAAAGTCATAGACAAGAAAAACCCTCATCCCAGTATATCCTCGGATAAATCTGGCGGATAACTTCAACCATCGGGATGTGGGCGCGAACTGCATTCATCCGACGGGCCAATCTCCGCATTAACGAACTATAAAACATCAACTATTCCGTATACGAGATATCCAAAGATCAAAGCAAGCATACTCACTCAGACAGCATACAAGAGACAAAACAACCACAATGACCTCTTCCTCCTACTCAGACCACTTCTCCATCCACAACCTTCCCTACGGCATCGCCTCCTCACCCTCCCATCCCACCCCGCAATGCGCAACCCGCCTCCACAACACTGTCATCTTCCTCTCCGACCTCCAATCCGCCGGCCTCTTCTCCTCAATCCCATCTCTCCCCGAGAACATCTTCTCCAACACCACCCTTAACCCCTTCGCCGCCCTGCCCCGTAGCACCCAAACCCAAGTCCGCCATGTCTTGCAATCCATCCTCCAAACCTCCTCCACCTCCTCCCTCCCCGAATCCAGCACTGCAGACATCACCACTGTAACCATGCATCTCCCCGTGTCTATACCTTCTTTCACCGGTACATAGCCCCCCCATCCCCTCAACCACTCTCCAAAAGTCACCACCATTAACAAGTCCCCACAAAAAAATAGACTACAGCGCCAGCCTCCCCCACAACCAACACGCGGGGCAAATCATTCTGAACCACCCGGCCCCACCCCCAGCATTCTTCCACTTCCCCATCGGCTACGCCGGCCGCGCCAGCACCATCTCCGTCTCCGGCACCCCAGTTACCAGACCATCAGGGCACTTCTACGACCGAACCGATCCCTCATTCCCACAGACAAAGAAAGTCATCTTCGGGCCATGTCGCGCACTAGACTACGAGCTCGAAATAGGGATCATTATCGGAAACCCCCTCCCTCGGGGACAGGGCCTCAAGGCCCAAGATGCGGAAGAGCATATCTTTGGGTTGGTAATGTTGAATGATTGGAGTGGTGAGTATACCTACCCCACCCCCCTTAGTTTAATCCACTACACAAAGGCAATACTAACAAGCGGGTGGGAATAAGCACGCGACATCCAAGGCCTCGAAATGATCCCCCTTGGCCCACTGAACGGGAAGAACTTCGCGACTACTATCTCCCCTTGGATTGTCACGTTGGATGCACTGCAGCCGTTTAAGACGCCCGGTCCGGAGCCGAGAGTTTCCCTCCCGGTGCATTTGCAGGATCCGGGGGAGTTTAATTATGATATTAATGTTGTGACGGAGCTGGAAGCCGGTACTGGGAAAAGTAGTGGAGGTAGTACTGTGCTGGGACGGGGTAATGCGAAGGACCTCTTCTGGAGTATCAGACAGATGTGTGCGCATTTGGCGAGTACGGGGTGTGATTTGCGCACGGGGGATATTCTGGGCACGGGGACGGTGAGTGGGGAGGAGGAGGGGTCGTATGGGTGTCTTTTGGAGGTGACGGAGGGGGGGAAGAAGAGGATGATGTTGGAAGGAGGTGATGGGGACGAGAGGGGGTATTTGGTTGATGGGGATGTGGTGAGGTTGACGGCTTGGGCTGGAGAGGGGGTTGGGTTTGGGGAGTGTGTGGGGCAGATATTGCCTGCGAGGGATTGAGTATTTCTTTTATTGCACTGTATGTGATATGAGTTATGTAGACTGTTGAAAGCTTGAATGGAAGTAAAGATTGTGGGTGAGTAAATCTGAATATATGATACTAGGAACTAGATAAAAGTCAATACATGTCCCATTTTCATTTGCGCCGGCCGTGCCATCCCAGCCAACCAATCCCCTATACCGATGCATATATCAGACGCCTAGATAATTAAACAAATGTACAGCCTATATTGGCATCCCTCAGCTCCAGAGCGGCGGGTGGATGTACTCCTGCGCTCTGTCAAGAATATTAGGTATCGTCCACTCGCCGCTGGTAGAGCTCTCTGGCGTGGGCGGCGGCAAGGATCCGAGACTCGGCGTCATGCTAGCCGACACAGGCGGAACGCCCATGCCCGGGTTGAGGTAGTTCGGTGATCCTGCTTGACTGGCACGAGCCGCCTGGGCATTGAATGCGCCTTCCAATTTCTCTAACGCACGAAGGGTCTTTGTCAAGGGTTTGGCCCATTGAGTCTGCGTGTCGACGGCCACAGCGGCGGAGGCTGGAGATGCTGAGTTCAGACCCGCAGGGCTGGGCGCTGTGGTGCTTGGGGGTCTTGTGGCTGCACCGAGGCGGGCGCTGCTGTCGACTGGTGGGACCGCAGCGGCTTCTGTGGCGGCTCCGTAGTCGCCCTCGATGTTGGCTCGTTCGGCAATGATCATCTTGAGTTGTTGTAGGAGGGTCCAGAACCGGGAGTGGCCCTTGACTTCCTCTGTGACTGCCAGCAGGAAAATCGAGCTAATGGCGCGTTGCAGGGCAATCCATGACCGTGAGGCGTGGGAACTGACGGTGTGCATTTCAACATAGGCTTCCACGGTGGTCATCAGGTTGCTCACGCAGTCGGTGCGCATGTTGGATAAGGCGGGGTCACTGATGTCAGCGTTTGCTTTGAGCGCTGGCCGGCAGAGCTCAGAAGAGAAGTAAGATGAGTGCAGCTTGAGAACAACCCGTTCGAGGTGTTCGGTTGCTGAAAGGCAGTATTTGCGGTCTCGAAGATGTGGCTTGGCCTCTATCATGATTTGTTGAATCCGTTCTTTGTAGGTTTGGATCGTTTTGTAGCTTAGTTGTGAGTGCGGGCTCAGCATCCGGCTGCGGACCACCTCCAGCGCTAGTGATATGATCCGACACAGTGTCTCGAAATATGAGAGCTCGCCGGGCTTTCGGTCATCCTTGTAGGCAATTTCTGGCTGGCTGACGGCTGTCGTCGACGGCCGATCGTAAGATAGGGAGAAGTGGCTATCTTGCCATGCCATGGACCACCTAGACTTCATTAGAAATCGCCAGTCGTGATGCAGACTAGAAACTTACCACACGTGGCGTCTACGATATCGCTCAGCTGCAGTGAAATGACCTGACTCCACATGCAAGCCGAGCGCCAGCCCCATTCGAAGGGTCATACCAAGGAGAACATACGATATCCCGGGGTTCATGTTGTACGATAGCACGTTCCCAATCACTAGCAGCGTCTGCATGGCGTCTATTGTGGGCTGGGATAGGAAGTTGGTCATTCGAAGACACTGGTAGGAGCAGCATACTGCAATAGATCAGCACCTGCATTCTACCACAAAGCAGACAGAACTTACCGTATACTTGAGATGTAAGCTCTCTTTCCTTTCCTGGTAAATCCGACGACTGGCAGCCGGAAGCAAGAACGGCAAACAGCAATCCCATATAGGCGATAGTGACACCAAAAGGTTTCTGGGCTTGATCGGCATCCGCCCGGTACATACCACCCATGGCAGCTCTATTCCGCAGCATAAGATCGAGGTTCATCTCGAATTGTGGGACATCTTCCAGCACCGGGTAGATGGCGCCTGCTATATCCCGGTAGTAGTAGAAAAACCTGTAGCAACCTTCGTTAACTCCACAACACTACCAAATCAGCTGTCGATGCAGACTAACTCTTTGCACTGTTGGTCACTCGGCAGTGCGCTGCAGACGGCGCTGATATCAAAGGATGACATATCCGATGACCACAGGTCAACGAACGGATACGTCGCAGACTCGTTATCCAGACCCAGCTTCGGCAGTATCCCACCCTCAAGGAGCGCTTGAAGCTGATCCGATCCCGACTTATTGTTCAAGATGTAGGCCAAAACAGACCTGGATCCCAGGTGTACAGTGCCTTCACCAAACGTATTCGGCGCATGGATGCCCTCTCGTTCCGGGGAGGCACCCTTGGATCTGTTACTCGCATCCCCGCTCCGCACGCTGCTCGTCTCCAGCGTCGAAGCCGGCCCTTCCTCGGCCTTTTCCAGACCCACCCGCAGGTTATTGATGGTTTGCTCCATCTCCTTCAATCTCGTGCGAACATTGTCCCATTCCTCGCGCGCAATCGACACACGGCCGCCGGCTGCTGTTATACTTGGCCGGCTCACACCCGGTTCTTGCTTTAGACGCACGGGAGGCTCGGGCGCGTACCCGAGATTCTCTGCACTCGTAGGCTGGCTACCAGGGATAGGGCCGTCGGGATAGGATTGCGGAAGCGAGCCGGTCATGACGCGCTTTTTCGAGGGACGCTCGTATGAACAAAGATCGGCATGATCGCGCTTAACACAACCGTCGCAAGGTAGGTTTCGATCGCACTTAACTTTGCGGGCGTGACACGGGTAACAGGCTTTAGGTTCGCGGGCCTTTCGCTTCGTTCGGATGATTGCGTCAACCTGAGATTGGGGCAGGTCGGAGACTGGTCTGGATGAGGCAGTCGAAGGACCTGAAGCCGTCATGTCGGGGCCCGCTACGGACGGCGAGTACGACACGGACGGCTGGTATGGGGACGTCATTGCAAGGCTATGTGAAATAAAACTGATAAAAGAGAGACTCGGTCTGAGATATGATCGGCGATTCGGCTAGATTAATAAGTGCGTGTTGCTGGTATACTGATGCTTTCCCACATGAACGTAGCGGAGTCGAGCGGGAGAAAAGAATGCGGCGGTGGCAGTCGTTGTAGGTTGCAGGGTTCACATCGATAGTGAGTACTATATAATTAGTCCATTGGCAGCAGGTTTGTGATGTCGGTTCAGATGAGCCAGGTTCGCATCATCTCGCAGCAAGAATATCACCGCGAGAGCTGGGCGCAAAGACGAAATGCTGAAGACGGACTTGGCCGAGCACCGACCCCGTCCAGCATCCATGACTAATCATAGTGTATAGTCACGTGCATAAGAGGGGGGAAGCTTGGCGGTGCCCTAAGCCCTATCTGGACTATCATAGCCGGTGACGTAAGGCAGTGGCTGGTAACTATGGCTTCCTAATCAACGTGACAGCATTCTAGAGTGAAAGTCCTACTTGTATCCTGCGTTATCTGCAGCTGCCTTGGCATATCTAGGCATTGGGTTATTAAACAGCCAAGCTATTCTAGTGACGGACGCTAATCTAACGGGATCAAGGATTGTAAGTAGATCCTTCCGTCACTCGCCCCATTGCATGCTAAATGACAGACAGATCAATCTCATAATAGCAGTTTGACGGTGATTTCTTATCATTATTGTCCTTAAATCTTCCCGTAGGAGTACGAGTACGTCGCTGAGCTGTTATCCGGCACACCAGGCGTCGAACTCCAAAAATACGTTGCAGCCAGTGGATTACCGACAGCTTCAACAATAGGAGCCAACGTGAAGTTATGCCTTGGATCATGCTCCTCTAACAGGCCATCCAGGACATCCTGCGGTGGAGCATAGTCCTGTGGCTGATAAAACAGGAATAAGGTAAAGTCGTGTACTCTGCTTGTTGCAGGCTGCGCAGGGTGATACGACGCCAGAGCATTGCTAGAGTTGATGAATTTCCCGTCCTGCAGTGTGTAGTTCCATCCCCACCAGTGCAGACGAGCTGTTGTGTTGACCAATCGGCCAGGTATAAGGCTTGAGTATTGGTCCAACGTGGCGAAGGCCGAATCAGCAACATCGTAATCCACCATCATGAGCATATATGTTCCCGGGTAGGAGCTTGTAGAGTAGCCGGGATACACGGTCGGGTATGTAGTATCTATTTTGGACGAAATTAGCATACTAGATAAATATAATGATGGGACTTCGCTCTCCTGATATGGAAGAACGCTGGTTGTAAGAGGAGGTACATACCGTTTGGATTTTATCCAGACCCCTGGAGTTATGATGTTATCTCCAAATGAGACCCCTAGATTGGTCTTGGTTTGTGGCCAAACACCAGCTGCTGTCTGCGCCAGAGCAGTGGTCGCAGCAAGAGCAGCCAGGATCGGTGTAGTTGTTTGCATATTTAGTATCCACTAATTCATCTAGTAGCTGCACATTCATTCAAGTCAACGCCTTTGACTCCTGTTATAGGATAGAAATCCTTGGAAGGGTGATCCAGTTAAAGTCCTCTGAAAGAGCACGCAAGTCACTCGGGATGACTGCTTCTGAAAGTGTACAGCACAACAAATATCACTATAGTGGCATTCTTTTAAGGATGACTCGTCAATAGCAAAGTCAGGCAAGTTGAAAATGGAGACAACGGGTGCTACATTCTTTAGCCAAATTGCCATAGCCAAGTTTGTTAAAATACCTATGCGTGTCACGAAAGTGATTTTGGAGGGTATGAATTTAGCAGATAAGAGTTTCCTTGGAAAAAGATACTTAAGGCTGGTCTGGAATGAAGTACTACTACCAAAAAAGGCGGGAAGTACAATGACTTGTCAGAGATACCCACGTTATGAATACTGAGATGTCCAAGGAGCTTTCTATGAGTACATAAGAAATTTCACATTAGATGAATGGCTATTATACTATGCGGTATGAGGTCTAATGACAGCATCTTTCGTTAGAAGCACATGGTGTACATATCTTCTTGACATCGACAACGCATCAATCGTCCACGTAATGTGCAGGGTTTGAGAGAAAGATCCTTTTTTGGGGATGTATCGGGTATTTTACTAAAACGTGAGTAGCTGCAGATAATCGCCTGGTTACCATGCGACTAAATTCGCTGATTCTTATCTCTTCTCGCCATTTTCTTCGTCGTCACTGAAGGCATAACGCGAAAACCGCCGAATGGACGCTCCTTTGAAGTAGAAGACGTACGGGATCGCGCAGCAAGCCAGGGCAATGAAAGCAAGCAAGGAGCTTGCCCACTGATACCCAAGACGATCATACATCTGCTCAGTGAAGAGTACGGTTGATGCACCCCACATTGAGCGAAGGAATGTCTTAGCGGCAAGCGCAGAAGCGGCTTGGTGCTGGTACGTATCCACTAGACAAGAGGTCAGCAAGTCCCGATAGTCTATTAAAGCGAGCATACCAAGATAGTTGTTGGCCGAATTATATAAAAAGATAAATCCGAATCCGACTGGCCAGCCTCCAATGGCAGGTCCGATCCAATGGATAGTGGGATATGAGGTCCAAGCAAAAATGAACAGTCCGATGGGTATAAGCCAACAAGAAAACATCATCGGGATCAATCGAGCTTCAGCAGGAGGCTTTCCTCCGTACTTAGCGTAAAGAGATAGGTAGTGCTTGTTGACAAAAGGCGCGCAAGCGGCACTCATCAGTACGCCAATGGCAAGTGGGATAAACATAAGACCGGTCGAGCCGGCACTCCATCCTTTCCCAGATTGGTATACCACAGGATAGCTGATATTGCAGTCAGTAAGGCGGTCATAATAGCAGATATTACACTACTCACGCAACAAAGAACATGTACAGCAAACCGTATAGAACCGACATGTAAAGCGCGATGAACAGAACAATGGGTTCCAGGAACAGAAGCTGAAATGGGCGGAAGAGGAACACCCGCAATTTCTCGCCCATGGGTCGAGAATCTAGTTCCGTTTCCGTGACGTAGCTAGGATCGTCCTCTTGTTTTCTCAATTTTTTCGCCCTTCGCTTGAGAAGAGTTGGTGCATACGTTTCTGGAACAGTGAAGGTAATCAGCACCCAAGCAACAAATGCCAGGATTAACTGCAACCAGTAAAGCCACTTCCAGTTAGTAGCGTCGGCGAGATAACCGCCAGCCAGCGGTCCAATGGCAGGCCCAATGAATGGACTGGCTGAGAACGCTGCCATCGGAACACCTCGCTCTTCATTCTTCCAAAGATCGGCCAAAGTTCCACCCACTAGCGTCATGGGAGCACTGAACGCGATCCCATCAATAGCTCTGCAGACAATGAGGGTCCCGATATTTGGAGCTACGGCGCAGGGAATAATGAAAATGACAGCTAGTAAGAGCGTGCTTGCGTATATCATCCGCCGGCCCACCATTTCGGACAGGGGGGCAAAAGCCATGGGACCTGAGCCTAGTCAGAGAAGTTTATCAAGCCAAATTACTGAGAGAGACTTACCGACACCAAAGCCAATAACGAACACAGTAACGACGACAAGGCTAACCTCTCGAGAAACGCCGAATTGTTCTGCAGGGCCTTCGATATCGGCCGTGATGACGCTACTGGCGAAAGCGACGACAAAGCATGTGAATGAGACCACCATGGTACAATACCATTTGAAGGCTTTGGACCAATTTTTTGGGTTCTCGGGATCGTCGACACTGAAGGTTACCAGCTTCCAGTCTTCCGTTTTCCCTGTAGCAGCGGACCGGACTGGTTTGATGATTTCTCCTGTGGTGGTTTCCGTCGTGTATTCCTCCATGTTGGCGTTCTCGGTCACCTGGCGATAGGGTAGATCCAAAGGATCGGTCTCAGTTGTGAGAGCTCGTGAGACATGATTATTTGAATAGTTGGAGTGGTATGTTTCCTCCATATCTTGAGAGGTTGTCGAGCGAGGCATCACCCGTGCAATGATTAAGATGGTTTTGAGATGTACATGTAAACCCCAGTAGCCACGCGAGGCCTTTCCTTGTATATATAGACGGCCATGCCTGTTATGATCGCCGGTAATTTGAAGGTTTTAGTTCGGTCGTATACGAGGTAGAAGGAAGTCCAAGAATCCATGGGAGACATATTTCCTGAAAGGGCAGTATGTCGGGCCGGCTAGCAGATATCTTACTCTATCAGGAAGTTAGAGAGCTAGCCTGATCAGGGAATATGCCACGAGAGTACGAACACTATAACACGGCTTCTACTTATTGGCTTCAGAAAAAGCTTTATCATGCTTTCTTCAATTTCGATAGATGCAAGTGCGTGTCCAATATCGGAGCATCTTTTTAGGTGAGCTAGGGAGATAAGGTGTGCATAGATCAACACTCTCTCAGAAAATCTTGACTTGCAAGGTATGCCATCTCATTTCAGACAGACATTCATAGAAGTAATCGGATAGAAAGGAATATTTCTCAGGTGAAGAGCCCATTGAACCATGGCTTTGCCGCCATGGAGCATTGCGTGGCTTTCATGCTTAATCCCAAAGCGCTAAGGCCTGAGTCTGCCACCTCCATTGCATATGAAAAGAAGTCTCCGCTGCCAAGCTGCAAAGCCAAGGATTAAAGTGCATTGCTGTTACTTGAAGATTTCGTGGTTTCCGCCAGCAACCCGGAAGGGTGCCTCGGAGAATGTTTCCCAAATAGGAAAGTTTCCCTGCATGGAGACAATCGGTTTGTAATGGAAAAGGAGAGCCAGGACATTCTTGTGGAGTCCATCAATCTAGACCAGAATGTGTTTAGTTTTCTTTATCAGATCGTAAGTTTTGATCTTTGCATCTAATTGGGCCAACAGAAAATGCTTTAATCATACAGGGTGAACAATATCGAGAATGGACCTTAATACGACATCAGCGGGCACAATCAACCGCTCATCAACCATTCAACGCCACAAGGAGCTATCTCTGAGCTATGGCCCATCCTGGCTCCATTCAGTTGTACAACCCGATTGTTTTCGAATGATCCATAACAAAGCTCGATGATGGAATGTCTGTAGTCAGCGTTTTCCGAAGACTTTGACGGCATTGGGTGAACGTGTATTTTGGTACTCTGGGTCTACTAGTCTCATCATAAACTGCTACATCAAACAGATTATAGTTGATATCAGTGAGCTATCCATTCCATGACACCTTCATAGCTACTTTGTGGCGAATGTTAAAATGTCATCGACGATTATCTGCAGGCCTGAGGCAGAAGCGTACAGTTTTCCGGGGAAAAGCGACAGTGCACGTGAGCGATAAGGAGGCGATAAGCCGGAAGCGGATTAGCGCGGGGTGGTTTTTCCCACCCGCAACCGTGGAGGAGAATAATTTTGTGACTCGACGAGCAGCTCAACGCCCCGTCGCTGTGCTCCTCAGTCAGTCGAACTCGCACGCGAGAGGTGTGTCTGTGACACCTTCATCCAGGGGACTACATTGTTCCCCTTATTCAAAGTACAACACTACATTCCGTTCTACCCTCCCACCTGTTTCCTAAATTCCGCACCGACCGAATACCCATAACTTCACAATGGCCTCCGACTCCACCTACTTGGCCATCCCTGGCTCTGTTGCCTTCTCCCGTTCTCGTGGTCGTGCAATTGCTGCCAGCATTGGTGCACAGGATGTCCGTGCCCAATGGGTTCATTACGTTTACCTCTCCCAGCCGCTGGACGCTCCCCAACAAGGTGTCTTGGAACAGCTCCTTCACTATGGCGATATCACCGATGTCCCGCCCTCGTTCAGCGCTGAAGATGGTCCTTCCGATGTCTTCCACATCTTCCCCCGCACCGGTACAATCTCCCCTTGGAGCTCTCAGGCTACTGGTATCTCCCATGTTTGTGGTCTGCGCAAATATGTCAATCGCATTGAGCGGGGTATGAAGATCTCCTGCCTGCGCGCAGGCTCTGGCGAGTACAAGTCGGGATACCAGGATATCTTGCACGATCGGATGACTCAGGTCATCAGCGAGGAAGAGCCTGACTTGCACCTGATGTTCTCCGAGCACAGCCGTCTGCCTCTCGAGACGATCCCCCTGCACGGAAGTGGCAAATCTCCCAAGGAGGTCCTGCAGGAGGCAAACAAGCGGCTCGGATTGGCTCTTGAAGAGTCCGAAATTGATTACCTGGCTGAAGCCTATGGTCCCAACGGCCCCATTGCTCGCGATCCGACCGATGTCGAGCTGTTCATGTTCGCCCAGGTCAACTCCGAGCATTGCCGTCATAAGCAGTTCAACGCATCGTGGGTCATCGACGGAAAGCAGATGCCTAACAGTCTGTTTGCTATGATCCGCAACACCCACAAAAAGCATCCAGAGTACACTGTCAGCGCCTACAGCGATAACGCTGCTGTCCTTGAAGGAGACGAATCCGCTTTCTGGGCTCCCAACTCGGCCACTGGTGAATGGAACCACACTAAGGAACTTGTTCATTTCCTGGCTAAGGTCGAAACACACAACCACCCCACAGCCGTTTCCCCCTATCCCGGTGCTGCGACCGGATCTGGTGGTGAGATTCGTGATGAAGGTGCCGTGGGCCGGGGTTCGAAGCCCAAGGCTGGTCTCTCTGGTTACTGTGTTTCCGATCTCCTCATCCCGGATCTGAGGCAACCTTGGGAGCTCGATGTCGGTAAGCCCAACCACATCGCAAGCAGTCTGGACATCATGCTCGAGGCACCCATCGGTAGTGCTCATTACAACAACGAGTTCGGACGGCCCTGCATTTCCGGTTACTTCCGTACCCTCTTGACTGAGATCGAAGTTGGTAACGGCCAGACCGAGCTCCGCGGCTACCACAAGCCCATCATGATTGCTGGTGGTGTCGGAACTGTTAGACCCGATCATGCCATCAAGAAGCCCGAGGCTGTCAAGCCTGGAGCCTTCCTTGTTGTGCTGGGTGGGCCTGCCATGCTGATTGGTCTCGGTGGCGGTGCTGCCTCTAGTATTACCTCTGGTGAAGGATCTGCCGACCTTGACTTCGCCAGTGTGCAGAGAGGTAACGCTGAAGTTCAGCGCAGGGCTCAGGAAGTGATCAACGCATGCACGGCTATGGGTGACAACAACCCCATTAAGTTTATTCATGATGTTGGTGCTGGAGGTCTTTCCAACGCTCTTCCCGAACTGATCCATGACTCTGGTCTGGGAGCCACTTTCGAACTTCGTGAGGTGGACAGTGCCGACAAGAGCATGAGCCCCATGCAGATCTGGTGCTGCGAAGCTCAGGAAAGATATGTGCTGGCCGTTGGCGAGGAGAGCATGAACAAGTTCACTGCTATTGCTCACCGTGAGCGTTGCGGTTTCTCTGTCGTCGGCCGTGGTGGTGGCACGTCGGAGGAAGAGAAAAGGCTTATTCTTTTGGACAGGGACTCCACTGAGTACCCCAAGCCCATTGATCTGCCTCTCTCTGTCCTTTTCGGAAAGCCTCCGAAGATGACTAGGGTCGTGGATTCCCGCAAATTGAAGCTGCCCGCTGTGGATGCCAGCCTCACCACGTATCTCCCATCGATGGCCTCGAACAACCTCGAACTCATTGGTGAAGCCGCGAACAGGGTCCTGTCTCTCCCTGCTGTTGGCTCTAAGTCTTTCCTCATCACCATCGGTGACAGGACGGTCGGTGGTCTCACTGCCCGCGACCAGATGGTTGGCCGGTGGCAGACTCCTGTTTCCGACGTTGCTGTCACTGCCACGGCGTTGGTTCAAGGTGTTAAGACCGGTGAGGCCATGGCCATGGGTGAAAAGCCCAGTCTTGCTTTGATCTCCCCCGCGGCTTCCGCTCGCATGGCAGTCGCAGAATCTCTCATGAACATTGCTGCCGCTGACCTGGTCGACCGTCTGAGCCGTGTGAAGCTTTCCGCCAACTGGATGTCGGCTAGCAACCACCCAGGCGAGGGTGCTGCCATCTATGAGGCTGTTGAGGCCATTGGTATGGATCTCTGCCCCAAGCTTGGCATCAGCATTCCTGTTGGAAAGGACTCTATGTCCATGAAGATGAAGTGGAAGGATGAGGCTTCTCAGGAAGCCAAAGAGGTTACTGCCCCCATGTCTCTGGTCATCACTGCCTTCGCCCCTGTTGGCAACTTCCGGAAGACCTGGACCCCTGCCCTTCGGCGTCCCGAGGAGGTTGGCGAAACTGTTCTCATGTTCGTTGATCTTTCTTTCGGTCGGAAGACTCTGGGTGGTTCTGCTCTTGCTCAAGTCTTCAAGCAGGTTGGTGACGAGTGCCCTGACGTGCGTGATGTTGAGATCTTCAAGGACTTCTTCGATGCTACGCAATCTTTGCAAGACGCCGGTATCGTTCTGGCCTACCACGATCGCTCCGACGGTGGTCTGTTCACCACTCTTGCGGAGATGATGTTTGCTGGACGCTGCGGTGTTGAGATCATGCTCGACAACATTTGCTCCAGCTCCAGCACCAAGGATGTTGTGGAGACTCTTTTCACTGAGGAATTGGGTGCCGTGTTCCAGGTCCGCAAGGAGCACGAAATTCAGTTCCGCTCTTGCTTTGCCACCTGCGGTCCTCCTGCTGGTCTGATCCACAAGATTGGACGTGTCTCCGAGAAGCCGAAGACGAACCTTACCATCTACCACAAGCACACCCTGGTGTACCGCAACAGCCGCGCCAACCTCCAGCAAACCTGGGCCACCACCTCCTACAACATGCAGAAGATCCGTGACAACGCTGCTTGCGCCGATCAGGAGTTTGCCAGCATTGCTGACGATGCCGACCCTGGTCTGTCCTGGAACCTGACCTTCGACCCGAAGGACAAGGCCATGCCTTTTATGACCAGTCTGACTCAAATGTCCCCCTTCAGCAACAAGCCCCGTGTTGCCATCCTCCGTGAACAGGGTGTAAACAGTCAAGCAGAGATGGCCTTTGCTTTCAGCAATGCTGGCTTCTCTGCTGTTGACGTTCACATGACCGACATCATCTCCGGCCGTGTATCCCTCTCCAGCTTCGTTGGTCTCGCCGCCTGCGGTGGTTTCTCTTACGGTGATGTCCTTGGTGCTGGTCAGGGTTGGGCCAAGTCTGTCCTGCTGCACGAGAACACCCGCAACGAATTCCAGTCCTTCTTCCAGCGTCCTGACACTTTCGCTCTTGGTGTCTGCAACGGTTGCCAGTTCCTTTCGCGTCTTAAGGATCTGATCCCTGGCGCTCAGAACTGGCCCAGCTTCGAGCGGAACGCCAGCGAACAGTACGAAGGTCGTGTCTGCATGGTCCGCGTCTCCGACCCCAATCCTTCCCGCCCCAGTGTTTTCCTGCACGGCATGAACGGCTCCTCTCTCCCCATCGCTGTCGCCCACGGAGAAGGTCGTGCCTCGTTCGCTCCCGCTTCCGGCACCACCCCTCAATCGTTCGTCAACGACGGCGGTGCTGTCGTCCAGTATGTCGACACTGCCACCCTCAAGCCGACCATGAAGTACCCTGCCAACCCCAACGGCAGTCCTGAGGGTATTGCCGGTATCCGTAACGCTGATGGTCGTGTCTTGGCTATCATGCCTCACCCCGAGCGTACTGTTCTGGGTGGTATTGCCAGCTACCTGCCTAGCAAGGCTGAGGAATGGGGTGACATTGGTCCTTGGGGCCGTGTCTTCTACAGCGCTAGAAGATGGGTTGGTTAAAAGGGTAGCCCAAACTCGACTCTTTTGTCACTTTTTTTTGGCCTCGTTTCTTCATATCTCAAAAATTGGGGGTGCTTTTGTCGAATGCCTGCTATATCAGTGGCGAGAAAATGTGCGGCGCATGTTATTGGCTTTTACGATATAAATTATACTATGAACTTTTTTTTTCCACATTAAACTTGATGCATTTACGATGACATGTTGTGAAATAATCTCTTTTTGCCTACCTTGCAAATACTCTATCTACATAGGAAGTAGGAATCAGAATGTGATCTTTTTTTCAATAATTACGTGGGACATAGCTCTTCTGCAGTGGGGGCTTTTCAATGTTATCCGCTCCCTACCTGGCCGTCTCTCGGCATTATAGTTTACGATCAAATAAAACGTGGCAACCTTCATGTTTGAATGGGAATATCGAATATATTAGCATTATCTGGCATGTTAATGTGAAAAATGTACCCTTTGTTACAATATATATTCAAACCTGGACCATCATTGCAATCAATAACACAAGATGTTTCAATTCCCGGGTATCATAAACCTATCCTATCCTAACCAATTTCCAAAACCCCCCGCACAAGAAGAAATTACAGTACAAGACTCTGCTGCTGACCGCTTGCCTTCCTCCACTCGAGCTTCTCGGCCAATATCTCCCAACTTAGTTGGCCATCGACACGCCCTACACCCCTCAGACCAGCCACAATGAACGCTAACAGACGATTGAACTGGGTTTTGATATCTCGGAGTCGTTGCATGTAGTGCGTTTCGTGAAACGAGGCAGCGAGGTTGTCTTCTTCTGCGTCGGAGTCATCGTCATCGTCCTCATCGCTTGGGTCATCCTGGTCAGGTTCAGAGTACTGTGCATTCTTGCGATGCATAGATTTTGCGCTCTTGGTAGCGGTGCGCGTCGGGTCGAGGTTATGGTCACCATAGCGTGAGTTTTGGATGTCTGCGAAGCTGACGCAGAGGTCTAGGATGGTGATGATAGCCTTATGAAGAGCATTCAAGTTGGTGGATAGGAGGCATTGTTCCTCTAGGGAGTGCATGAAGGAGCGATGCGCCGCTATCATGGCGTCCACGTCTGCAGAAGCAGAAAGGTCTTTTCCCAGGGAATGCGTCGCTGCGGAGATGACAAAATCCGTCATGTGACTGTATACAACGTTCAGGAACCAGAGCATGTTGTGTCTGAGAGCGTAGCTCAGCGTGTTGTTCCTTGAGTCTTGGATCTTATCGGATTGGTTGTTGTGCTGCAGTCGTTGTTTTACTATCGTGTGTTTGGCTCTGCGGAGTTGCATGAGGAATGTAGAGATTCGCCGGTAGCCCAAAAGAGTATCCTTTGTGATTATATTGGCTACAGGCCAAGGCAAGATGTAGTCGAATGAAATGGCGTCCAGCACCTTGACCGAGCGGCTGCGGCTAACTGCATTGCTGTGTGCTTCTTTGGGTGTTCGGACAATAAGCCTAGAAGGATCGATGAATGGCAGGGTACTGAAGGCGCTTTGGGCCACTTCAGTGAGCAGGAATCGATCGCTCCAAGTGCCTTTCCCTCTGTCGATGAGCTCGAATATCTTGCTGTCGATTGGTCCGAAGATGCTCATATCTCTTCCGAGATAGATATACTCGAGTCCTTGGAGTGACGTCCATAAGCCACATTTCTGGCCAAGCTCTCTCCTTAGCAGAGCCGAGGAGTGGGCATGATTTTCATCGACTAATCTTCCGAATGAAGACTCGAGTAGGACGGAGAACGGGAGGCAGAAAGAGGATGAGTCTGGCGGTAATACTTCGTTCAGCGTTAAGGAGACCTTCCTTGAACTCTCGTTGTCCTCGGTCGTATTCAGATGTCGCAGAAGCACCATGCTTTTGCCAGTTATGAAGATCTTGTGTGCAAAAGGTTGGATAAACTTCGGGGAATTCGAGAGCATCGAAGCCTTATCCAATGCGTACCAGTCATGCCATAACGTTCGCAGGTCACCGTCACTTTGACTGTTGCTAATGAAGAATCCAGCTACAGAATCGTCCAATTGGCCTTTTTCCATCCACATACGGATGGGATGTGCATAGGTTTCGAAGCATGAGAAGAACAATTCAGCAAGGGACTTGAACATGCCATCGTCACCAGCAGCTTGTGTCAGGCACACGAGATCATAAAGTGAGTCGAGGCATTGCGTAGCAGTATTTGAAGTGCTAGGCATTAAGCTAGCCACAAGGTCAGACAACATCAAAGGCAGTCTGGACTCCCGCCAAACATCTTCAGAGAGCTGCAGAAGACTAATGGACACGATTGACGCCTGAGCAAGGTACTGGTGTTGCACGTTAGATAGAAACATATCGAACTTTCTTAGGCAGCTCTCCAGACCCCGGTGAAGTGTTTGCATATAAGGAATCTCCTGTGGCGCGTTGCAAAATTGCCTAAGGACGTCCAGTTTCGCTCCTGTCGAGCTTAGGGATCGCATTAATGAGAGAAATGCCTCATTCGACAGGTCTGCGATGGTAAATCTTCGGTCTATTTCGACATTACCATCAAATCGCCAAAAAAGAGACGTAGGGAGACCTTGCAACATGAATATAGTCTCCCTTACTACCTGAAGCTCGGTAATGAGTTGAGAAGCGGGACCAGCCTTGTCAGTGACCGGACTCTCCTTGTCTCTCCAAAATTGTGCTTTAGCAATTGAATCGATGAACTCATCATTCTCTCCAGAGGTGAAGACTTCGTCAGGGATCATATAGTCCTCCTCTGTCGTGACAGACGTTTCTGGTTGATTGCGTGTATGGTAGCTGTCAGTGGACACTGATGCAAGGTCCTCATCAGAGGAACCAGCGCCATAATCTACATCTTCCCAGATATCCTCGCCACAATATGCTGATCCAGCGGCGTCCAATTCATCCCAGACAAGTGCTTTCGCTTCCTCTCTGGGCTTGGCTGCTACCACTTGATCTACCTTGGACCGCTGCGCAGGGCGGTCTGCCAGCTGCAGCAGTAAAGATAGAATTTCGGGGAACCATGAGCTTTGGTGCTCTTGCAGCTCCGTTAGTCGGATACGCAAAGCGTCAGCCAACTCATCCCTACAAAGGACTTGGAATTTCTCCTGCAGCCCTTCAAGTTGGCTGGCGACGGCGAATTGATCCGTGCGCGCATAAGCATGCGACTTGAAAGTGTCTTCAGTCCGACGTTTTATTGTCCTGAAATGTGGAGTGTCCTGGACAGGAGCGTCAGC
The DNA here is from genome assembly GCF_003184835.1 of Aspergillus costaricaensis CBS 115574. Lineage (NCBI taxonomy): Eukaryota > Fungi > Ascomycota > Eurotiomycetes > Eurotiales > Aspergillaceae > Aspergillus > Aspergillus costaricensis. The sequence continues at coordinate 220,440 of NW_020291835.1, forward strand.
ATGAGATCTGCTTTACATTATGGGGCTTGAGTGCAATGCCTTTCTATCGGACTTCGCAACGGCTATAATTAGCTCGTCTGTCAGCGCGCTCACATTGGCTGCGACGGCCATGATAGGCCATGGAGCAAGCGACAATTGCGGAAACTACTGAGAGGGGACTAAATAGATCGAACACACAAAGTCTCCATTATTATTGCTGGTTGCCAGGAGGTGGTTACGCGGCGTGGGCGGCAGATCGGAGACAACTAATGGCTGACGACTTGCCATCTTGGGCATGTGGTTACGCTAGGCCCGATGGGGGAAGGCGGCAAAGAATCCAGAGTCGCGGCGGCGGCGATAGCAACTCAAGTAGACTCCCAAGTCTCCCTCTTGGTCTCGCCAGCTCTCCTGTCGCTCCTTCTCCTGCCATCTCTTCCTCCGGGGTTCGCTGACAGGCAAGATGGCTGTCGCAAGGCCCATTCGCATGCTGGGTGCCTCGTGCATCATCCTCATCCTCTTCCTCATCTTCCAGATGAACAAAACGCCCACCTTCATTAGTAAGGGGCCATACGCAACACAGCCGTATGAGGGCATAACTTCAGACCCTCTCAAAGAGCGTACGCTCCCCCAACGTCATTCTCTTGCCTTCTTTCGCATCATCTCTATTACCTCTGCTAACTCACTTTCTCATTTACATAGCAACTGGAGAACCGACAGGCCATTTATGGCGTGCGACAGATGGCGACTATTCTCCCGACAGCACCGACTCCCCTCGGGCCAGCGCGGCACTGATCTCTCTCGTCCGCAACGAGGAGCTTAACGAGCTGATTCCATCCATGCGTGATCTCGAGCGCACCTGGAACAGCAAGTTCAACTACCCCTGGATCTTCTTCAACGACGTGCCGTTCACTGAGGAATTTAAGAAGCGCACACAGGCGGAAACCAAGGCGAAATGCTACTACGGTAATTAGACACCAATCCAACCCGACTGACATTTATTGTCTAACTTTTCCTTGCAGAGCTGGTGCCCAAGGAACACTGGGAAGTCCCTGAGTGGATCAATTGGGATCTCTTCAAAGAGTCGGCGCAGATCCTGAAGGAGAAGAACATCCAGTATAGTGATAAGGTCTCCTACCACCAGATGTGCCGCTGGAACAGTGGCCTGTTCTACCAGCACCCCGCTCTTGCCAAATACCGTTACTACTGGCGAGTCGAGCCCAAGGTCAAGTTCTTCTGTGATGTGGATTACGACGTTTTCCGTTACATGGCCGACTACAACATTACATACGGTTTCACCATCAACCTTTTCGACGCTCCGGAGAGTATTCCATCTCTTTGGCCCGAGACCAAGAAGTTCCTCGCCGCAAACCCCTCCTATGTTTCGGACAACAACATGATGAACTGGCTCACTGATGACCAACTCCGCCCGGAGCACACCGAAGGAGGAAATGGTTATTCTACCTGCCATTTCTGGTCCAACTTCGAGATCGGAGACATGGAGTTCTTCAGGGGCGAGCAGTATTCTGCTTACTTTGACCATCTGGACCGGTCTGGTGGTTTCTTCTACGAGAGATGGGGCGATGCTCCTGTACATTCGATTGGTGTTGGTCTCTTCGCGGACGCAGCCAAGGTTCATTGGTACGTTGAAAATGCCCCGACTTGTTCGATAGCTATCTTACTTACGAGTTTGTCTTGATCAGGTTCCGTGACATCGGTTACAATCACATTCCCTACTACAACTGCCCCAACTCGCCGAAGTGTTCCGGCTGCACACCCGGCAAGATGTATGCTGGTGAATCTTGGCTGGCTAAGGAGGATTGCCGGCCTAGCTACTTCCACCATGTCGGAACGCACTAGACGTGCTGGCACAAAATAATGCTGCATTTTATTCGATTTATATGTGCATAATAGCGGCGCAGATATTCTCCGCGGCCTTGAAACCGGTTCTGCAACAGGTGCAACGAACAGGTATCGTTCCCCTGGCGCATAGGCGTCATGATCTCGGCCTCGGAACCTGGGGGGTTCACCCCGGTAATAGAGATCTCGTGTCGTCCAGTGTTGCAGGTTGCCATGCAAACCTCAATGCAAGTGTCAATCACGGCCTCATTTCATTCTCCTATAACAATACACCTTCATGACATGAGTCATTCAAAAATCAATATCAGAATTTCGGCGGCGTTTGACGGCTGGGTTTCTTTTCCCTATATTCTTCCTTTCTTGTTGTTCCTACTATTTCTAGTCTTCGTTGTGTTATGCTACCTTGAAGAGGATCGCTGGAGCGGGCCTTGGCTGTATCTATATATTTCATGATTCTCATACTGCTTCACGCTATTGATGCAATAAAAGACTCCTGAGTACATCAGATTAGATGCTGCTGTTTTCCACGGGTTAGCATTATGATTCGTCTTTTCCGTCTGTCCTCGCTTTGGTCAGGGCACTCTTCTCTTCATGCTGCTTCAGACTATCCAACTCGCTTCAACCCCTCCAGCATCTAGATTGAGCCCATCTCCAAGCAGATTATTGATGGAATGGAAAAGAAAATGACACCCTCTTATTTTCCGCACTATCACCAATAATACAGAGTACAGATAAATGCTCACAAAATTTATAGTAGCACTGGTATAGAAAAGCACGCGTGCACCTCCATTCCACCCCCAGACAGTCAGGAAGTCGGAAGCAGATGGCGTTAATCAGAGACGGCCCACCGAATAGATCAGCGACTTCAATCGATTCCAACTGCACTCTAGAGTATGTATACAGCTTTCCTATCACAATTGACGGGGGAAGGAGCAAAATGAAACATGACGAGATATATGTCGGGACGTGCCGTTTACGCCTCCTCGGGGTAGAGCTCCTCACGGAGAGCAACACCCAGCTCCTGGCGGAGACCCTCAAGGGCCTCAAGGTATTGCTTGTACTGCTCCTGGGTCTCGACCTTGGCCTTGACACCTATTCGTAAAAAAAGGGAGAGAAATCGTAAGTTTAATTGTCATGTAGAGGGAACGGTAATGAATGGGGGAGGAGAAAGCGCACCCTCGAAGATCCGGACAGCGGTGGGGTAGTCGTTGACGCGACGAGCAGCCTTCAGAGCAGCGGTGAGGACCTCAACGGAGGGAACGAGATCGTAGGCGAAGCAGTTGTTGAGATTACGCTGGATGGAGGGAAGAGTAACTTGTCAGCAATGATGTCTGATATGGCGCCAAGGGGGTGCGGACGGTCCGGTTTCATCTGCCAATGGCAGCTTTGCTGATTATATGGGGGAGGGAATTGATAGGGACGGATTGGAATCGTGCGGCATGGGCATATTAGCTTACCTGGAGCTCGAAGACATCCTGGACACCGTCGAATTCCTTCTCGAATCTACCGAAATATTGGGGTTAGTTATACGGGTGGAATTCGCGGGTTGGTGTTGTATCATCAGGAAGGATGTGTGAATTGTCTCGGAGGCTGGTGGTGGGAAGCCCTGAGATCGGGGATCGTGCAACGCAGGGAGCGTCGGAACCCAATGGCTTCACGGAAGGTAATTGCATACCTGGCAGAGAACTCCTCGTATGTCTCGTCCTCGTGGTGACCGCCGAAGCGCTTAGCGGAGGTGCTGAAGCTGGGACGGGCGATAGCCAGAGCAACGGGGGCCTGCACCCGGGAACGGGGCAATTGAGCAGCTCTGATGAAGCCGGAAGGGCGGACGGCACGGGTCGCGACGCGGAAGACGGAGATGGGCGACATGGCGAGAGGAGGGTGGGTTGTGGAGGTGGACGAATGGACGTGGGTGAGGGGAGATCAGGACGGGCGAGGTGTTGACGAAGTTCGAAGTCAGAGGTTCTGCCGGCTACGCTAGGATTTTGCGGGTGGTGTGAGGTTGTTGCTGCCTCAGGCCGGTAGTCAGGTCAGCCCGTCATTGATAATCGCCTGCTTCTCTTTTGCGGCTTGCGGCTTTCCCGTTCGCGCCCGAGTCCACGGATACCTCAGGCAGAAATAGGCATGCTGTCATTCGCTGCCTCAGGTCTCTCCCCCATCCGGATTTTTATATGCCGTTGATGATTGGCGGATGTCGATGTGCCCTGATTGTCGGTTCTGATTGGCTAGTCAGTCCATGCCTCGGAGCGACTTGGACAAACATGACTAATCACCACCAAACAAGTTATCAAACAAGGTCACGGTATCAGATTCAGGGACTCGCGCTTGAAATGAAGGTTCTCCTGGTGGTCCGCATCCCGGGACTCCAACTGCGATCCTTTGAGTTTACACCCCCATGTGGCGATCCTTATATCTCCTCCAAGCCTCAAATTTGAATCAATCCCTTGTCTCCAATGTAATCTACTAAACTTGATGCTGCTACTAGCAAGGACTGGTGCTCCTATAAGGTACTGATCGAACCAGCCGTCTCCGTTATATATATTTGGTTTGACACGGAGTTCGGAGTAGTACAACGTCACGGTTTGTTGACAGGGCTTCTCGAAAACCAATGGAATGCGTCAGACATGTTTTACCTTGAATTTACCTTGTAAAGATTTAAGACCATGCGCATTGCACACATTAGAAATCTGGATCGATCGGGTTTCAGAAGGTTGCGGCAAGTGCCCTAGGGACCCTGGTTATCTGTTTCAATTTACCATTAAAGCTTGCGCCCGTTCAAGTTCCAAAATTGAGACGAAATTATTCAATGTCTTGGCAATAGGCTACCCTAGCACGTAATCACGCTTTCTGCCCAGAGTGATTGACTACTTATGTCTGTATTGAGGCTGATGAAGGATGGACAGTATGTATCTAAGCGAGAGGCAGACCAAGCATGTGAACGGGAAAGTGAGGTGGTCTGTGATTTCCCCAGAAGGTCGAACATGTTTGACGGAACCAGTGAACTGCCGACTATTAGTGGCCAGATTGATACATCCCAATCTAATTTGAAACGGCACATCTGGGGCACACCCCTCTCAACGTGCCTGGCAACTCCATCGATATGCAGGAAATGTTAAGCTTGAGGATAAGATTAACAGACAATGACGCTGAAAGCAATTAAGCCAAGGATTGTAGCGGCGGACACAAAATTCAGTGCCTGGGAGACCCGGAGGCCGGAAGGCACATGATCGCCGGGCCCTAGAGCAAAATGCCCCTTTTCAACCGCTGGCCGAGGCTGCACTAGTCCGCATTCGGACCCTGCGGGCGCGCCGGGAAGCCCAAAAAAAAGACACGCGGATTGATCCTCCTTCCATTGCAAGGCAGGCCAGCTCTTATTCCACCCTCTCCACCTTTCCTTCTGCTTCTTTTGCTTCTTCCCTCCTCTTCTCCTTCCTCTGTACCCCCCTCTATCTCGCTTGCTTCGCTTCTTTCCTTCCTTTTATCCTCCTTCTCGTCTGCTTTTCTTCTTTTCCCTTCTTCCACCCCCCAGTTCCTTCGGCTGTTTCGGTCCGCATTCCTGCGACCTGTTGAGAAAGCGAAAAAGGGAGCGTTCCACTGTCATTCTTCCGGAGTTGTCTCTCTTCGACTGCACTGTCGCATACATTGCTTCGTCTTGATACCTTGAGATTCACTTCACCATGGATGTCCTGCAAAGTCTGCCTTTGCCGTCAATTGACCGGCCGTTTGGCATTCACCTATGGCCTATCTTCGACAAGGCCTTCGAGCTGGTGGTGGGCTATCCCGCCAGCGAATTTCGCTTCGAAGAAGGCGTGACGCCCATGTCTACTTTCAAAGAAACCGCCGTGGCGCTCGTTGCCTACTATGTCATCATCTTTGGTGGCCGTGAGTTCATGAAGAACAGACCTGCCTTCAAGCTCAACACTCTCTTCATGATCCACAATCTTTACCTCACCCTGATCAGCGGCACTCTCTTGGCTCTCTTCATTGAGCAGCTTCTCCCTACTGTCTGGAGACATGGTATCTTCTATGCTATCTGTGATCACGACGGTGGATGGACGCGGCCTCTTATTGTTCTGTACTACGTAAGTACTCACGGCGCTGGACAAGTATTGCTCCGATCGGATCCGATATGCTAACGATATCGCGAATAGCTCAACTACTTGACCAAGTACCTCGAACTCATCGACACTGTCTTCCTGTTCCTCAAGAAGAAGCCTCTTACCTTCCTTCATACCTACCACCACGGCGCTACGGCGCTTCTCTGCTATACCCAGCTTATTGGTTTGACTGCGGTTCAATGGGTTGTCATTGACATCAACCTTCTGGTGCACGTCGTCATGTACTGGTACTACTTCCAGAGTGCCCGTGGTATCCGTATCTGGTGGAAGGAGTGGATCACCCGTCTCCAGATCATTCAGTTCGTCATCGATCTCGGTCAGTAACCATTTCAAGCTCCGTCCTCGCTTCAACTAACCGGATTGCAGGCTTCATCTACTTCGCTTCCTACACCTACTTCTCCTCTACTTACTTCCCCTGGGTTCCCAACATGGGCAAGTGCGCCGGCGAGGAGTTTGCCGCCTTCTCCGGCATGGCTGTCATCAGCTCTTACCTCTTCCTTTTCATTTCCTTCTACGTCGCAACCTACAAGAAGGCTGCCAAGGCCGGCCGTCCCCGCCGCAACACTGGCAAGCAGGCTGTTATCGACATGGCCAAGTTCGAGGTCTCTGCGCCGCACGCTGACGCCAAGGGCAACAACAAGTCCAACGGAGCTGCTGTGTCGACCGGTCGTGCCAATGGCCCGGTTACCCGCTCCCGCAAGGCTTAAGTCATGGGATCTCATCTAATCCAATCAGGGAAGCGCGATAGCGCATCTCTCGGTGCTTTGCTCGCTCGCAACCTGCCCTTGCGAACGATGTCTCAACCCCACTTATCTTTATTCTCACGCCTCTGCCGATGTTGGCAAACTCCACGGCTTAGCGACGGAGTACCCCAACCACACAATGCCCTTGGATTCCACCCTTGATGTTTCACACCCGGCACCCCAAAACTTTATATTTATTTAATGAATGACCCTGACGACCCTGGTCGCCTTGCTTTGCGACCAGCTTATGCATGTGGCACCGCTGCTTTGCAGGGAAGGCGCCAAGCTAATCCCAGCGAGGGCGTATTGGAGTGGGTGAAGTTCTCCCTGGGGATATGTCAGGCAAGATCCTGCACTGGCTGTTTCCAGGCTGTATTCTAGATGTTTTTCTACTTCGGGCAGTCGTTTGTGCGCTGCTGGACGTTGACATTTCCGACGCGATTCCTAGTGGAGCATTATAGACGATAAGGTCAACGTAAATGTAATCATGGTTATGTGTCTTTGTTTAATTGATCTTTACCTGTACATAATTGATTACTAATAATCAAAAACGCATGGTTCTGTTTACCACACGTGTTTGGTATGGGTGCACAATTGGTCTTGGGCGTCAAGAACGAAGGAGAGTCAAAGGAGGATTGCGAAATAAAGAATAAGGAAGGAGGATTTGGGCAACAAAACGGCTGGCTTTCAATAAGCCATCGGACGGCGTGTTAAACGGCAAAAACGAGAAACGGCTGGGCGGGCAGTAATTCAATTGACTGACTATATGGTAAGACTGCGGGAGGTTGGGTTGATGTGCCATTTGCCCATCGATTAATCACATTTATCAATAGTTTTCCCGAGGGCAACGGGCGGTCAACAGGCTTCCTGTTTTTGAGCTTCGGTGGATGGCCGAACAATTGAGGTCGCTTGTGGGTATGACAGCATGACAGGGCGCAATATCGCGATGTTAGTCGCTAGGAGATCGGAGTTGCTGGAAAGGCGGGATCGACCCTCGAAGTTACTCCGAGCCGAGATCGTCATGTCAACTATCTATCACGGCTCTCGATGGCCTTTCTCCACCTCCCTCTCAGCTTCCTGCTGACAATCAGGTACAATATGCATATGGTTCTCAACCTTCTAGAGCATTCTGCTGAGCGGAAATATCTAAACTCAGTTATAAGTGATTAATTATCACTTACCGGTCAATTGTTAATCTGGTCTGGAACCCAAGGGCAAATACTGTTGTAAGTGACTATTGCTACTATGTATAGGCGCCATAATCTAAGCTCTAAGCCCGACCCGGGAGTGGCTCCAATGGGCTGAAAGCTTATCACTGCCACCTCGCCTTCTCGTGTCCATTGCTCCTGTGAATCCCTCGATCTTGCAGTCGGCTGGAGCCGTGGATCCTGCGCAGATCCAATGGTTCATGCAGCTAAAGTGACAGTGTCCTTTCTCATCTGCCTAACATCTCCACTCTTTGCAGAGTACGCTGTCTTGCTACCACGAGCTGGTCTACCTAATTACTTGGTCCGTGTGGGATCGCCCAATAGACGATGCCAATGGCTTGGACTATGAGATCTAGACGCAGTAGTTTGGGGTTTAGCTTGCCTAGTTGCTATTTTCTTTTTCACAATGGCCAGCGATGCTGAGCCGTATGGGTCCATTGCTGCATCGATGCCAGAGTCCGATACGGCTTTGGTGATGATTCTGTTGAGGATCAACGTGAGTAGAGCAGAGCACTGACCTCGTTATTGCGCTTCTTCGAGGATCTTCACGTTCGGATGAGAGGAGCTCAGTGATCCGAAGTATCCAGACCATGATGCCATGGGCTCTGGGAACAGCATAAAAGGGCCCTCGATTCCTGCCCTTCTGTCTGTATTCCATCCAGCATCACAATCACATTATCTCTCCAATCCTCTACAAAGAAACACTTCTACTTTAGTTTTTATAACTAATCTTTACCACTACAACCGACACCATGCGTTTCTCCGTCATCTCTGTTTCCCTCCTCTCCCTCTTCGCCTCCTCGGCTCTGGCTATCCCCTCCGCTTCTGGCGCCCTGAGCTGCAGCGATGTCAGCTCTGAGGTCTCTGGCTACGAGCAGCGTCTCGCAAAGGCCACCGACACCAGCTCTCCCAAGTACCAGGCCGCTCAGAACCTGATCAACTCTGCCAAGAACCTCGAGTCTGCCGACTGCGGCAGCTCCAGCAAGAGATCCTACTACCCCCCCGAGAGCACCGGTCTCATTGGAGAGATCCTGAACGCTGTTGACTCGCTCGTGAGTATCCCTTCCATAACATAGTGCCGGTTTATGATATCCCATCTGACTCGACTTGGCAATCTAGCTCGAGACTCTCGGTCTGTAAACGACCAACCTATCACCGAGAAGTGCGACTCTCGACGTCGCGCCTGGGATCGTCCCGATCAAGTTCCCTCACAGAGTCGCCGGACGATGGAGGGATGCAATGTTCAGGATGACCTCGGTATAGGTTTTTTCCTGAAGGGTTTCCCTATATCACAATGCAAATGCAGGGGTCAGGGATCTGAATGGAATAATGGCGATGTTTCCTATGTTAATAATGGAGATGTACGGGTATAGCTAATAATATCAACCTGTTTACTGAACTTCTTTGCAGAAAAGCGTAGCGAATTGTACCTTCCGCTTAGTTGTAGGATTGTTTTTGGTATCATCCGGTCCGGTAATATCAACCTGATCCCACGCGTGCTTTTTCCTAGGAAAGAGCCTAAGTGCAGTCATGAGTCACAGTCCGTTGAATGGGATCTTGCGCTTTTGTCGCGAGTTAGATAGAAATCTGGTGTTTATACGAATGAATTGAAGATGACACAATTCTGCTAGTCAGTTAAATTGAATGTTTTCATACAGGAGGATTCCGTGAAGTCGCTGCCAAAAAAAAAACTAAGAATACCAGATCTTCGAAACAAAGTTAGAATGTGCGCAACCATACACACTTTTCAATGAGTGCTGTTGAATGCTAAACGCATAAATACTACTTCCCCATTTCCAAATCTGGTAAGAGCATACAGACCTCCACATCAGGAAGTATACCACACTACCTCCTGCCACCTTCACAGCTCGATTGAAAACAGTTGTTCCGTCATTGTCATCAACAAGATCGTTAACATGCATTCTTACAGATCCCACGTGATCAACCAAAACGAACAGAATCCATCATCACTGGACTCGCTTTGTGAGTTCCTCAGCACTCCTCGGTCAGACCAACAAACTAGTCGACTGGGAGTGCTAGAGTTCACCCATCCGAACTGTCCACCTGTTTATCGCAAGATTGACCATCAGTGCTTGTTGCGCGACCTTGTCTCTGAAGCAACAAATACTGCAGAGTCATGTTCTCTGTATGGCCGAATTGTACTGGTTGAGAATATATCGCGTGGTATCGTGGAAATCCTGGGCTCGACCCTGGATATTGATCCGTTGTTCTTCAAGGCTCATATTGATCGCAATGGCTGCTCTAGGAATCAGATGTTCAAATATGTAGATGATTCATGCCAGAAGTTCCTTACGTGCCACTACCCTCGAGCCATTACGCTGGAGGGCGTACAGGGATCTGTTGAATCTGAGAATTATGTGAGGCAAATAAATGTTGATAGGGATGCCCTCCTTCTACATTCGACTCCAGAAAACACATTCAATGCGCTCATTCAGCATCGCTGCTCCGTCTGGGTAAAGTCTTATCAAAGTGGTGGTTGGCTTGGTATGTCTATCGTTATATATCTTAGTATTATCTCTTCTAAAATAAAACGCTAACAGCAATAGCCCTGATCCTAGTTGACCCTCCAGTCCTCAACGGTGGTTTCCGACTAACCCCAGAAGGTGGTGCAGTGCGTCCCATTACAACCACTGGCTGTCGACTCTTCCAGGGTGCCAACGGAGACACCTCCGGTACTGTCCTCCCCGACGAGGGCGGCTATCCGACCCTTTCAGCGAGGGAGATAGTTCACCTTGTCCTCCTCGAGACGGACTATTTGATGACCTCATTTACTGCTGGAAGAATAGACCCGCATCGTTCTTCGACATCACCAGACCCCCGATGAGTTTTCTGGCTTACTTCCCCATCCAGATAGCCCTCGCTGAATGGACGAACAGCCACATTGCAATGGTCCTGTTTCTCCGACACTACGACTCGGAACTGATCAGAAGGGCAGTCAGAAAGAAGCTTGCCGAAATCAAGAAAAATCCTGAAGACTGCACCCGTCCGCCCAAGCAATCTGAGTCTAGCGTCTCGAACTTAACAGGCTTCCGCCGCTGGTTCATGTCCACTATCAATTCTCCTCAAGCTCACGATAAAACTACCCAGCCCCGCAAGAGCTCTAAAAAGAAAATCTGCAAAATCAATCGGTCTGACCCTATGTTCCAGATCTTCATGACCATGCGAACTTGGATCATGCCCATTATCACGCAAAACTACCGGGATATCAAGTACCTTAGATCTCAGACATTAGCCCTTCCATCCATTATCGACTCTTATGATGCCGTTATCAACAGCCTAGGACAATTCGCCTCGGCCCTTGATACAATCTTACCCTGTGGTAAAGAGTTCGCCAATGACCGCACTAACACCATCATACCCTACCGTCGTGACTTTTGATTTCTATGGGATCTAGTCAGAACTCGTCTTTTTTTTTTTTTTTTATTGTGTGCAGGCGGTCTACGTGACGCTCGTGCTGGTGTTGACTATATAGATTGGCTGACTATCTTTGTATATTGGTTCAGCATTAGGTGTGTGCTGAAATGGCTGATAATCGATAATATAATTGTTACTTTGTTCTTGACCTGACTAATCCTACAATAAGCAAAGAAGGTTATGAAGCAATTTGATTGATTATGATCATGCACCGTGTAGCTTCTCTGTGATATCTGAAGCAGATTAGCAGCCTGCGTAAACTACTACACTTCATAATCCATACACAAGGGATGGAAGTAGAACCCCCACCCACTCCATCTCAGACACTGACGTCATTAACTATTCCAACCACGGTTAACCAGAAACATCTGTCACATCGAACATTCCCTCCATAGACAAGACGTGACCTACTTTTACCCTGCAGAATGCCATACCGGTCACCTATCTATACTCACGATCAGAGATCCTAGGTATGCAGGACAACCTAACTCCCTCCCTTACCCCTCCATACCATCATCACAACCTACATACCCGATCTACCCACCTTGATTCAAACTTAACAATAAGCATAACCATCACACGATCAATCAAAACCAGGGATGGAGAGATAAAGCAGACGCAAAGAATGCTATCTGCGGAGGTAGTCAGTCAGTCAGTCAGTCAGTCACAACCGCGTAGAATGTGCCAAGACCCAGACACCTACGGAGTAGGTAGCTCCCTTCAACCCCTCCTTGATTCCTTATCCGCACTTGACACCTCCATCCTTCCATCCCCCCCTCTCCTCCTCCCTTGTACAGGGAAGATAACCAAGTAGGCTAGGCTACTTACACAACCAACGCACGCATGCCATTCCTCACGCCCCCATGTCCCACGACCACCCCCTCCCCTTAGCTCGGTAAAGCGAAAAAGAAGGAGAAAGACTCCCATCCCCACCCACTTTACCCACCCACCACCTGTCATATCATATCATTATCCATTTGCCAAGGCAAAAACATGGCATGGTATGGTATGTCACCTCCCCTTCCTCTCGGACGAAATACAGAAAAAAAAACTTCACCTCCACCTTACCTAAGTAAATTCACCTACCTAACTTAGTTTGATTCCGACTCCACTATACCTGCTGCGTATACTATACCAATAGCAGTGAGTGTTAGTATGTGTGGAACTGGAACTGAGACTGTGGTATCAAACGGCCATGCATCGATTCGGTAACGGTAACCGCACTAACGAGACAAACTCTGAAGAAAAAACAGGGATTAGAGTCGATAGTTCAACTTAGCTAGCTAGCTCAAGTGGAACTGGGAGGGGGTAACGTAGCACTAAGTAAGATGGACATGGACTGGGGCGTTCAATAGTTGCTACCTTTTTTATCTTGTGTACTTGTGCTAGGTAGGTTACTATGTGGGTGTGACGGTGGTGGTGGTGGTGGTGGTGGCTGTTTCTAAAAATGTCCCTCTTAGTATCATTTAGTTGTACAATAAGGACTAATCTAACTACCTAGATTGGTGAAGTGCGCCGTTGGAATGACTCCACTGGTGGGGAGTGGGATGTTAGCACTTAGCAGTCTTGGTGCCATGGTGGGTAATCCGGAGTGTATGTCTCTATCTGTCTTTTGATTCCGTAGTATAAGTAAAAGATTGTTAGTGTGTGGACTGTGGAGGGACTGTGCCGAGTAGGTGGTACGTGATGAGAAGAGGTGACAGTAGCATGTCCCCCTGTCCCGGCAACTTTCTGTCTTTCACGCAGTAGACAAGACATGTAATTCTCCCTTAATGATATCCAGTCCGCACCCCCTCCTTCTGCCTAGCCTAAAAGGTATGTAAGCAAAGTAACCCGACTCATCACATCACACAGACAGGATAATCCCCCCTTCCCCAACAAGTGCAGCCACCCTCCAATTTTATTCCAACTGTCACACAAACCTAGTCTACTAGGAAAATAGTAGTGGACACACCATGCAAGAAGGTTATTGTCCGAAGTTTCATCATTGAGCGTTGGTGCGCCCTCATCCATATATAGCTAACCTGAAACGCCCATTATAGCGCTAATTGGTCATTGAGACACCCGGGGGTTTGGGATCACCGAATGTTGTACCACAACAGAGCTATTTCTTATCTGCACATAGAAAATCAATATATTGAGTATGAGGAGCCCGGCTTTTTGTGAGAACTTGTAGGATAGGGCATCTTTGCCGGTAACCTTGTTTGAGGCTTGAGCTGTGGGTGTGTGTGGGTGAGTGTTTCATGAACCAGGTCCGTCGACGTAACTTTATTCGAACAGGTTCGCGCGATACGAAGCTGGATGTTGCTGCAGTTGTTTAACAGTTTAAAGGATTGTCCATGCGATGTGACGAATGTATACATAATGGCTGGAAACCGGTTTCCTAGAGTTTGGAGCAGCAGCCTGAACCCAATGGATATAGCGTATCATTCAGGGGCGTGATATCGCATCCCCAAAATAAACCTCCATAGAAGGGCAGAGTGAGTGGTGGCAGCCATAAACTTCACGTCCACGTCAGACTCGAGTCAAATCATCGTGTCTGGGTGGTTGGGGGGTACGTGCAGATGATACGTCTGGTGATGTGCACTGACATGCGGGTTGGAAAAGTCTGGAGATATATCATGGGGTTGGAAAGTCAAATGAGCATTGGCGTCGGTGGCAGTGATGATTATCAACTCAATCTTGCGCTAAGACCAGCAGCGACAATGGACATTCTGGTGAGTTTGTTTGCGCTGTGGTCGCTTGGCTGGGACAAAGTAAATCAGCGAGAAGACCACTTGAGACGAAGTAAGGAGGAACAATAGTATAAGTTAAGAGGTGCTAAAAATATACTATACTTCACCTCATGGAGTAAGTATCCAGTCGTAGTCGAGGCGATAAGGGGACTTCCGTGATGTCCTTGCTCCGTCGATGCCCGGCATGAAGTTCTGGTAAGTATGTATGTCTTATCTGTAACTGTGCATTGCATCCCAGCCACATGCGCCCGTTGGCGATGATGGAGAGAGCGAGCGAGCTAGCTAGCTAGCTAGCTCCCTATAATCTACTCGGTACACACCACATATACTGTACACCATTCAGGAAGGACAGATAATCCTTTGTCAAGAACGGAGTCTCCCACCGTGCCGAAATCCGCATCCGCTCATGCAGTGAGCAATTAGCTTAACAGTTAGCAGTTAGCAGTTTAGCAGCCCATCCCCCTTGGCTGCCCCCTCTCATGCCGCTCGGCTGTTTCACACTGCAACCACCGTTAGCTGCGTTCCTGCATAAGTCCGGAGGAGGTTCGGCCGTTGACTTTTTCTCACACTCTGCTCTGCTCCCGTCTCCCACTAAAAGAACAATTGATTAGAGTGAAAGTACGTGTATAGACGGAGACTAACCGCGGTGATGATCCGACAATCATGTCTATTTCGGGGTGTCGTTAATCTACCGATGACGCCCGATGATTTTCCAACCGCCTCGGCGGGGATCATCGACGGTGTGCACTGATGGATTGGATTGGATTGATTGATGGATTTTCCTCAACCTATTGCCTTATTTTTCTTCTTCTCCTCTGTACCTAGTTAAGTAGTACTGTGTAGTGTATGTATGATTACTTTTGTTTATTTACTCAATTGTTGGGGGGGGGTCTTCCCCTTACTATATGTTGTAGTCCTGGAGATCTGTTTAATTTGTTGTGTTACCTGGTGATCTCACTTGCTTATTATACCACCACCACCACCAGCATCTCGACTCCGTAAGTGGATGCAGAACCTCCCTTGGATGCATCCCGTCTGCAGGGAGGTCCGCGTCTATTGCTGCGGGTATCTAGCAGTCCATGCGAGAGAGTGTGTGTGTGTACCAAAGAAAAAGCGAAAATTCTCCCATTCGACGGTCGGGCAATTGAATAACCCCATCACGGCATGAACCGGACCACCCACTGAAAAGTGGGCATAGAGTGGGAAGAGGAAGAAAGGGGGTGGGAACGCACGTAAACAGAAGAAAAGAAAAAAAAAATAAGAAAAATTTACGAACACCGGACGGGAAGATAGTTCCCTATTTTTTTTTCTTTTTGATTTTTTTCTTCCATTGCTTGAGGGGTCTGGTGTGTTTGAATTAGACATGCTCCACTGGGCTGGAGCAGCGGCGTTGCTTGGGAGTTGGGAAACGGTTCCCGGAGTTCATCCAATGCCAGGAACCAGGGGCAGGAAATGTATCAGATTGAGATGATGACGCTTATGTTGATGTTTGCTGATAACGGGTTGTTGTTGGTTGTTGGTGTAGTACCGCAATTGATGGAAAATTGGGATGATGACTGCGATCGAGATCGAGGTTGAGGAATAGACAAGATAGTTAGTGAATCCATCCTACTTTAGACTAGGTCTATCAAAAAGATGGGATCAATGCGCCGTGTCATTTCTCTGGGGGACTTTCCCAATAATTAGCAACCACCGCTAAAAAGGGGATCCTCCACTGCCTGCGAATTCTGCAGTGGATCCCCAACAACGCTCGACCACTTCGCTCTGCCCCGACTAAAGCTGTGACTAAGTAAGATGCTAAGTTAGTTACGTTAACTAACGCCGAGAACGTAAAAGCGTGCATCACAAAGCAACAAAGAAAAGATGACTTAAGATAATAATATGAAGGATCTCAAGGGTTAGAAAGGACAGGGGAAAATACAGGCATGATGAAGAATTGCATCCACATGGCCCCAGTTGACTACGGATTGCTGGATTCTTGGCGGGAGTAAAAGCAATCTAGATGTGGCCGCCATCTGCACGCCACGCCCATTCCATTTGCATTTGGAGATGAAGAGTTTAGTTTAAACTGGCAGAGAAAAAGTCAAGCACTGACCTTTGACCTCCCGACTGCGCCCGTGGACACGTCTAATTCGTTTGCCCTTTTCCCCATCCATCCAATATCGGGTCCCGTGGCGCTTGACTCCTCTCCAGACTTTTTCCTCCCCGGCAAACGAGTCCCGAATTTCTTGGATAGCTTTTTTTTTGTTCCTTTTTATTTTTTTCTGTTTAGTTTAACCTTCTCCGTCTTCTCCGTACTCCGTCCACAGTAAGATAGCTACTTATGACCGAGTCCGACTATCATTGCTGCTCCTGGCCAGGGTTTTAGTCAAGAACCGCGCATGCAAGGGTTGTCCACGTCCCTGATCCCGAGCATCCTGAGGCAACGGACCACTTTTTCGCTGCTGCAGGAGAGTCAGGTAAGGATGGAGAGAGGACGTAAGCACGCCCTCCCCTCATTCCCGTGAAGCTTTAACGCGGCTTGTCCTGGATTCTTAGGGGTCACCAACACGTATATCCGGGATAGGCGAGGCACAGGAGTAAGTCCAGTAAGTGTAAAGCGCCTAAGTTTGGTGGTGGCGCACGTGTCATGCACACTTGCTTCTTCCCATTCCCTGCAAATCCCCTAACTATTTCCCCTCCCTTTTAGTTTGTTAGTTTGTTAGTTTGTTAGTATCTTAGTATCCTTCGTCACGGTGGATCTGCTCATGGTCCGTCCACTCCGGAGGTTGTGTGATCGAATGGCATTTCGGTGGCTTCGTTCAAGACAAACCTCCAGGGTCGGATCCACTCCGTTTCGAGCATGCCATCCCGTGTGGTCAATATACCCTGTCTGGTCCCTGTCCGGTATATTTGATATCCGTTTGCCTCCTGTCGGCTCTTACTGGCTTCCCCTGGCGGATTTTTTTCAACATCTATTTCTGTGACGCTTCATCTCTCTCTCCATCTCTCGTCATCTCACGTTCCTTTCACTCCTCCTTTCCTCGTTGCTGTTATTGTTGCATGGGTGACCCTTGACAACACTAACTGCATTGCTATCATCCCTCTCACCTCTCTCACCTCACCCATATCCCCGTCCATATAATCTTTCATTATCGACCTCGGGGGCGTACAGAGGGTCCCCTTTTTTTAATTTATTTCTTTTTATCATCTTTCTTTTTTCTTCTTATTTCTTAAGATCCTCCTCTTCCTTCCCATTCTACATCCATCCCTCCTCAACTACTCAACATGTATTCTACTACAGCACCTCTTGATTTGGATTATCTCAATGAACAGTTGCTTCCCCGGCGCTACGAATCGGAAGAAGAGGAGACGTCAGAATCAGAATATGGGGCCCATGACCATGCCTTTTCGCCTATCAAGACTGCCGGTCCCTTCGACTCGGATACCAGTGCAGATGAGCTTTCCAATGTGAATTCCCCAGAGTCGCCAGTCGACAAGTCGTCATTCGCCCGCCTCCTGTCAGCCTATCCATCCGGCAAACAAAGTCGACCCGTATCCATGGATACGGTGAAACGAAGCAGTGGAACGACATTTGTACCAGATTCGTACATTTTTGACGACGATGACGACGTGATCATTGAACTGCCCTCCCCTAGTGCTACCTCTCCTTTGCAATCTCCCATCTTCCTTCAACCCACAGTCTACCAACCTCCGGCGTCTCCCCTGTCGCAACAGTCACGATCTCCGTCTCCGGCCCTCAGCGAGTCGGATGAAGAGACAGACGTGCTCGTAGCAGAGCAGGTCAAATTTGTGGAACCCTGCGCCAAACCTAATCTAATCCTAATCAGTCCCGTCACCGACGGATCAGTCGTCGAAGAACCTGAACCTATGTCGGCAGTTTCTGCAGTTTCTGCAGACGTTCCCGATCGCTTCCCACCGGGCCAAGGGCTCTATTCCTTGAACCAGGGAACCAAATCACAGCCTTTGTTGAGCGACAAACGGCCCGACTACCTGGGCCACATCAAGCGCGGCAGCTTGCAGCTGCACAGCAAATATGCGAAACAAGCCCCCAAACGGGCCGATACGGACCCCTTCACAATGCCCAGAGCTCTTGCGGATGTTCCTGAAACAGCCCAGCCGATGACCATGCGCTCGCGTTCTATGACGTGGAATCGACCACAGACGTCCGCCGACAGTGCATCGAACCGCGGTCCCAAAGCGGGTCTCCTCCGCCGTCCGCCATCTATGCAAAGTGTCGGTGGTGCTGGTGGTGGTTACTCTCTGTTCCCGAGCACCAGACGAACCCCTGCATATCCTAGCGATGAGTACCACGCTCGGTCCACCTCTGTGTCCCACTCGATCGCCAGCTCGGACATGAGCCAGCCAGCCTCGCGCACATCCAGTCCAGCACCATACTACTCCTCGCCTACATTCAACCGACACCGCTCGGGTTCATCATACAGCGTGTCAAGCGTCCCCGGCAACATCTCACAGCGGCCACCATTGCGTAACTCGATCATGAAGAGCTCAACCGCATCGAGCGTATACTCAGCCAGCAGCCTGCGATCGGAAGTGGAGAGCGTGCACAGCCTGGAACCACGGGAAACCGCCGAGACAGAAGTTGCCAAGACGGCGCGGCGGAAGAAGAGTTTTCGGCGCAGCAAGCAACCTAAGCTCGAGAGCACGACAACCGAACCGCTCCCAACAACTCCCAAGAGTTTCATGGGGTTCATGCTGCGAGGGCGGAGAAAGTCCACCATTCAAAAGTCTTAATGCTTAATTTTGTTTGTCAATTTGTTGGAACTAGTGTTTCATATTCATCTGTTTAACTACCGGTTTGGGGCAAATCGGCTATGACGGCGTTCGGTTAGCGGGATTAAGGGTTTAGGGATCTGGGTCAGGCGGCTACTTTGATCTGAATTTGGTTTTTGTTTATTCGCACTGGATGCTACTTTCCTGCTACTATATTACTCTAGTGTTTTATTTTCTGTACTATAAGAAGGAAACAAACAGCAGTGGTCTTCCCGGAGTGGGCCCATTCAAAAATGTTGAACATACCATCTCTATCTATCCATCTTTCATTTTCTCCCGCGTACGTACAAAGTAGACGAACAGTAAAGTGACTCGAGATCATCACGCTGAAACAATTGCATAAATACCCGTCACGTCAATCATCACCGAATCTTCCACGATCCTTCCATCGGCAATCCATCTGCGGCACCTACCGCCTTCATCCACGGGAACGAACCAACCCAGCTGACCGGCCCAAGATTTGGGTCAGATCTGGATATGGGAAAAGATGGCGATGAGATCTGACTCGTTCCCCGATCCACTTCATCTCGGTTGCGATCTACGTACCAAACATTGCCATTGAGATTGTAGTTGCCTGTTGCTGTCTGCTCGTATACCTTTGCCTTCTCATACACGCACCTCTCTCCCTCCTTTAGAGATTTCAATACAACTTAAGACAGATATAATCAAGAAATGACCCTGAACCCCTATCCTCGACCCCAACGAAATCTAATTATATTGAATTGAATGAGCGTATAGATTAAGATCGCCCAACCAATAAACATAGTATATTAAAACATAATCTACGAATATATGAACCATATATTGGCGCGGGAAGCAACTAGAAACTAAATAGATAGTATATGGATCGTTCTTCGGCATTTCATTTAGACTACGTACCCGTGCATCCAAATCCAAGTTTCAGGGTACGTAGACAGGATAAATTCAAATGAAGGATATACGGGTGGATCCTTGACGCGGGCACGGGCACATCGCTTAGAATCTGATGTGCCTCAACCTGACTAACTAAGTATTTACTAAGTATTTACTAACCAAGTATCTGTCTAGTGTCTAGATACCTTGACAGTCAGTTTAATCAATGGTACGCTAACCGGCTCGCTCGCTCGCTCGAGTCACGTTCAGCTCCCGGATGGTTTCATCCATCCATTCAACCCCCATCGGTTAGTTTTAGTTGACTGGTACGAACCATGATGTACGGAATTAGGGCTCGGGCTGTGGTGCCGAAGTCCGAATGATCACTTTTCGTCTGTCTGTCTGTCGATCAATCTGCGCATTAAGTTTCATATCTCTTCATGTCTTCTTTTTGTGGGTTTGACGTGGCTTGACATGTCATGACTCGGAGAGTTTGCGCGGGAACAACTGACTCGTGGGAAGCCGGGATGCGTGGCTTTTCAGCTGAGCGTGTCATTCTTCTTCTGCTAAGCGATGTGGCAAGTTTGAGGGAATGAGTCGTGTCTACGACTCTACGCATCTCTGTATGATGATCTTTGTGGAGTGAAGGATGGGGTGGATGGGGTGAATATGCCTTGATATTATGTGGGAATGGAATTCAATGGTAATGGTTTGATTGGATGGATGGATGGCTTGTAAGCGAAGCAGGGAGATGAATGAGAGGATGGGATTTATTCATCGTTGATTGGACTAGTTAATGCACTCGCTTGAATGGCGCTGGGGTATATAAGGCACCTTTCCCCCTTCTTCTTCTTCTCCTTCTTCTCTCTCCCTTTGCAACCTCCAACATATGGTCACCAAACATCTATGATGCTCTATCGGTCATGGTTTTCCCTGGTTTACTCGGATTTAGCAGCTACAACAAGAATGACTTCCAAACCACTTAACCATGTACAAGTCATTCCTCCATTAAAACGGGACTCTGGCGTTAACGCATTGTCCAGAAACTTATTATTTGTATCTGCTAGACTTATGATGGGCAACCGGAATTGTATATGAAGCAATCTTTCACAGCGAAATGTGACTTCTTTGCTTAGATGAGTTACGTTGACGCTCCTCGTACATTTGTTTTAGAAATGCCGCGCAAATAGTGCTATATTATATTCTAATTGACATGGCTAAAGCCTAACGACTAACGAGAAAGAAGACACGCTGACCACCTAACCGTCAATTGGTAGTGTACACAGGACCACCTAAGCAACCCGATTCAAGCCCATTTCTCACAATTCCTATGTACTCATTCGAAAAAGGCTTCCTCAGCATCTATAGTGCAAGTCGAACGGGTCTCTGGGTCATTGGGCTCGCTCCCCTGAGGAGATGGAGGTCTTATCATCAATCACCTAGCGGGACAGAGAGAAAGTACGATCTTATGCGTTGTGGGGTATTGGGTATACGAGATATGGTATATACTCTGGTAATTGTGCTGGTATATCGATCCAGATTGTTGTTGGGCCTCCGCTGTGCCCAGCCCGCTCTTTCGCAGCCACCAGCTTAAGGTAATGACAACAAGCGTGGTATATGGCTGAAAGACCCCCATATACAGCAACAAGGGGGCCTGCCTTTTCTTTCAAAGAGACATTAAGAATGAGACACAGAACCATTACGTTCCGGAATCCTTAAGACGTAACGGGGTGAGTGTAGCCAGCGATTCCGCTCAAAACGGTGTATCGATTCTTTTAAATTACAGTACACCGGGACGTGCTTGCCTCTAGTAGTAAGTATACTTGGCGCTGCTTGTCAGACGGAGGAGTTCTGCTGAAGTCTCCTCTAGATTCTCTTCGCTCCCAAGATAAGCACCCTCCACACTCACATACACACCCATAAGCACGGACTTTGTCTTTGGGTCTTTCTGATATTCGTTGTGAATCATGTCTCTCGAAAAAATTATTGATGATCTTCCTCGCAACAGAGAGCAATGGGTACAATATGCCAAGCGGGCCGGCCTTTTGCACAAGTCGCTGCGACACTGCAAGAAACTCCAGTCAGGATCTTGCGTCAACGATGAGCAATTTATGCTCTTTAGAACGATTTGCCCCCAACCCATTCACCCAGACTATTTTAATCCTGCTGACTATGGTCTTGACTTAACTACAGCCTCTAATACATTAGCAATGTCCCAAGGCTTCCAAGCCTACCTCAACCAAGTCGGCACAAACAACTTCCGGGGCCTGGGAGAATTTGGCACTACTCTCGTTCGACAGTGGGAAGTACTGGAAGGCTTTAGAAACAGGGATGATCCGCTTAGGTGCTCTGATGAAACTCCTGTTAAATCTAGTCTGATAAGTCTACTCCAGGCGCTTTCCTTGTTACCTACCACGACTGCCTCCGAGTGGCGTAGCACCAGAATCCGTTTGAGGGGAACATTCGGTAATCATAATCTTCGTTCAGGCGAGTCTCCTCCCCAATTTGTTGCAATCACAGATGGACAATTGCAAGATAAGCAGACAGGTAAAATCAAGTCTGTGCCTAAATGCAAGAGATACCTTCGCGACTTGATGGACAAGGCAGTCGATATGGAGGAGGCTGCTGAGGTTGTAGCTTGGGTCAGCCAGTATCCTGATACTGATAGAAGTACCAATACACACCAGTAAGCCACCCGCAACCTAACCAATATGAACACGTTGGTAACGAATTGGCATGGTCGGGTTCTTGTTTCAAAGGATGGATGCGAAATATGGATAACCTTTGCAGGATATGACAATTCTTGGGCAGACTACCTAGATGGCCGTGGTGGAAGTGGAACGAGGCAACCCAGCCTGATGACGATGCAAAGATACGGTCCCTATAATATAGGGAATAGACGCCAAGTATTGCAGGTGTCTACAATCCTGCTTGCTATTTCACTTTAGTCATACATCCAGCATACTGGGTCGCAAAGGACGGCTTCAGAGTGGGTTAAATATATGCCAGGTCGCAAAGACCGGCGTCAGAGTGGCCTTGATATATGCGCTCTTATTGTGCTAAGAACACAACGACAGGCCAGAGAGCCAGAATATTTGTAAACGAATCTGAATGTATGCTCTGGTCCTAGATATAGGGAGCTATGATAAAGGCAGGCGAAGAAATAATTGGCACATAGTTATATGCAAACTTCATTGCAACGTGCTAGCCTATAGCGGATCATTAACATACGGTCATCTACTCATAACTTAGTAGTTATTATTCGAACTACTTAGTCGACTATCGTACATGCTGACGGAGGCTATTGGCTACGGGCTTGCAGCAAGGTGGACAGACAATACGGAATAAGCGGCCTTCCAAAGTCCCTTTACAAGCCGACATGCAGCTAGGCTAGGCTACTTAGAAAGAGCCATCTCATGGGTATTTTCGCATAGATCATCCTGATATGTTTACAGGCTGCAGAGAACGCCAGATGAGCTGCGCACAAGCCCGGGCCTACCATTTGTTGATACGCTGAAAGGGAGCCGGACCTCAGTGCCGAGGAGCCTAGTACTAATAATGCTATATTACGTGGTATGGAGTATTAATGGTAAAGCTTGCGTAGATGGTGAATCATTCAGTATCAGGTGACCAGCCACGCCCGCCCAACATACACGCATCTCCAATCTTACTGTTTCGACTCAATACAACTCTTCAACACCACCAACCATTCTAACAACGAGAACGCCGTCATATTCAATTACATGACAAAATGCCTAGCAACAACATAGCTGAGCAAATCGAACGTCTTTGGAAGGAATTGGTGGTGAAGACTCCTGAAGTGCTGGTGGATAAAGAGAATCAAGTAAGTGATATAGTCCTGGATCAGTACCAAATTGATCGCAGTCATATGGGACCATATTTTCTTAAAACCCTTGAAAATGAAGGACAGGGAACTGCAGGAGCAGATATATATGGGCCACGAACACTATTCCCTTCTGCTGATGTCCCAATTCTTTTTCAACCCATGTCCCGAGCGGAGCTCGAAAAGTACCCCATTTTAGCATCAAAACAGCCGAGAATGAGGGACTACGACCCCGCCATTGCCGGTGAATCGCCAAGTTCCCAGAAACACCGCATATACCAATGGGCCTACCATTTATTAGGCTGGGTGGAAGACTCCATGAGTCAATGCGGAGTAAGAGAAAACGCGAAAACTTTAGATGAACGACTACATAGGCAAAGAAAACTGAAAAACATACAGTAAGTGCGAGAGGCTATGAGATTCCTCTTTTAACTATATCATCTAACTAAAGAATTTCCAATAGCTGGCCCGATCCGTTCTATCTAGGCTGCATGCTGTTTGGGGCATACCCTTCTGTTCACGACCAATGGGGAACAATTCTTCGGATCGAGCCAGATATGGTTGATGGCCACCGTATCTATCCCCATCTTACCATTGGCCTAGCTCTATCGAATTGCGGGAAAGAGAGCTCCATGCTCTACGAGGAACTCGCAGCGATTATATCTGCTATGCAATGCCGGGCTTTTCAGCCTCGAGTTCCAGAAGATCAGGCTTTGTTTGAGGAGGACATTGAGACTATAAAGTCCATGCCTCGGGAGTTTGGGGATGAAAAGACGTTTCCTCTTCTCCTTCTGTCATTTCCGGGTCCCCAGAATTTCCGTTATTTTCATGTCTGTATGCGTGGGACTCGGATGCTTATTCTACAGTCTAAGCTATACAGCTTCGAAAAAAAGGAGACTGCGCCAATTGAGCTTCTAGTACGGTTGGCAATGAGCCAGCCGTTATCAGAGAATTAACTAACATGAGGTCGCACGGAAATGTACTTGCTGCACCCTCAGGTCGAAAAGACCGAGAAAATATTTTATGCTCAGGTCGATAAGACCGAGACTTATGATATCAAAACAAATTGTACAATCCATACCTATGCCTTAAAGAATGAAATTGCTGTCTCCCTGCCAACGAGTGCACCAAGTTTCTGGACTTTACACACCGCAAACGCAGAGAAGAAGAAGAAGGACTGCTTCTGCGTTTCTTCTCTTCTGATGTCAACATACATTATCTATTCAATGGATGATATGATGCAAGACACAACCATATGATTCCACTCCTCTAGATCCTCTGTGTCCATAACTGGTTGTACTACTAATCGTGACAGGCAAGCACGGCAGCTTTCCGACAGTTGCAACCCCCTGGTTGCGGAGAATCTAACAGTGTCGTCGGTCCCCAATGAAATGGCGAAGGGTATAACGAGCTATCGGGTGAAACAACCAAGGTACTAATCGAATAGACACACTACAGTGCCATATACTAGTACCTATGCCCTTTTGGGATTTTTAGTATTTTCGGATCTCAGAGAACTTGAGCTATCGAAGGCGTTTGATAATGCAGGAGCCCAATGCAATATTACCATACATTAGTCGACTAGCATGATACTGTTGGGCGCTTCCAGTCATGTGGAGCGGAAGGTGTCTGCTATTTTGGGGTAGGAGGCAGTGATGCTTGATACGTAAGAATTGGCCTTGTATTTGCTCATTTCAAATGTACTATGGACTTGAAAGTAACTAGAACCATCCCAAATCATCCAGTGTTCCTCCAAGAGATCATGAACAATTAATTCAAGAAACTAGTAGCAACTATTTACGTGCCTCGAGAGCAGATTTGATAGCTGCAACATGTTAGATTAGTCTTCTTTCAATAGCAGGGTAACTCACCATCGCAAGAGGTCTTGGCGTCTCCAAAAAGCATCCTCGTTCCAGGCATGTAAAACATCGGGTTTGGTACGTCGGCTGCACAATTAGCGCTCGTTCATCCAGAGTCAAAGACACTTACCGTATCCGCTGGACATGCTGCGCTTCATCACAACAACCTCCTTGCTCTTCCACGCATGCAGTACTGGCATACCCGAGATCGGCGAGTCAGGCTCCAGGGCGATTGGATTGACCGTGTCATTAGCGCCGATGACAAGGGTAACGTCAGTGTCCGGGAAGTCATCGTTTATCTCATCCATTTCGAGCACGACTATTCTGGTTAGCCTCGCCGAGGTGCTCGGGTGTTGTACCTACTATCGTAAGGAACAGATGCTTCTGCCAGAAGCACATTGCATTGACCTGGCATCCTGCCTGCAACAGGATGAATGGCGAATCGCACGGTAACACCTCTGGCACGTAGCATACGCACGATCTCAGCCAGGGCATACTGCGCCTTCGCTACAGCCATGCCGTATCCAACAACCTATACCCATTAGCCATGTTCATCACTTCAAAGCTCATACGCACAATTATGACGCTTTCTGCATTTGACAATGCTTCCACCGTATCGTCGACAGTTGCCTGGACTACCTCGCCTTCGATCTTCTTTGCTTGCTGAGGAGCTGCAATGCCGCCAAACAAGACATTGGTAAGCGAGCGGTTCATAGCGACGCACTGGCATGGTTGTTAGAATCTTCCGAGCAATAGTCTAATCGAGAATGCCTACCATAATGTAGGACAAAATCGAACCGCTAACTCCAATCAAAGAGCCTACACTGGTGAGGAGGGGGTTATTGAGC
This sequence comes from Aspergillus costaricaensis CBS 115574, assembly GCF_003184835.1. NCBI lineage: Eukaryota > Fungi > Ascomycota > Eurotiomycetes > Eurotiales > Aspergillaceae > Aspergillus > Aspergillus costaricensis. The sequence goes on from NW_020291835.1 coordinate 246,712, forward strand.
ATGAAGCCTTCAGCAACCAGAGCAAATCCAGAGTATGCATTCAAAACGGTAATCACCACCGCTGCACTGGTCAGCAAGGCACGTAATCTAGGGACGAGCACTTACGCATATCAGCCCCACCAATGGCAGCGGTCGTAGTATAACCTTTCAAGAAACTAAGCAGGGTATTTGCGCCTAAGCACGTCGCTGCAATCGCTGGGGATCCAGGTGCCATTGTAACAAAGGCTCCCATTGTGGCCACATTACTTCCAAGCAGACTCGTGTTGATCAAGTGTCTACCAGGTAGTATCATAGGTCGCGAAGACATACGTCCGGCGAGCTTCAGGAAAGCCACAATAGAACCAGTAAAGGTAACACCACCTACTACGGTTAGAAATTTCCTGCTCACGTGGGATATACGTACCGATCAGAACGCCCAGATACGCCGTCACCATGTGCAATGTGGATACGTGAGAAATGTCAGCCACTACGCTCCCTATGCTTGTAAGGACAGCCGCGAGCCCAACCACAGAATGGAGAGCAGCAACGGTCTGGGGAAGCCCAGTTGGTGTGATTCGTCGTCCTATGAGAGCTCCTGTTGACCGGTTAGGAAAGTCCGTCATATGAGTGCTTTACATACCAGCGACAGAACCTAAGCCAGCCACCGCGCCAAATTGGGTCAAAACTTCGGGCGAGAACCCTACAGCTGCTAAAGAAGCGATAATTCCAGCTGCGACTCCGAGTATTCCAAGGATATTCCCACGCCTAGCAGTTTGCTGAGAAGCAAGACCCGAGATCGAGGCTACTGATATTAGCAATGGAATTGTCAGCACAAAAAGCACTTACCAATACAGAGAACACTGCTGACAAGATAACCGGCTTGCACAAGCCCCGCCATTCCAGTGCTGGCAGCAGCAAGGAAGCCCCCACCAAACAGCACAGCTGGAATAGCGTAAAGCCAAGGGTATTCAGGCGGATCAGTCGGACCTGGACATGGTGTGAGCGAATCTCGTCAACAATATGTGCCCTAACACTAACGCTTGAACATATCCAACATGCGTTTGGTAATAACAAAACCACCTGATACATTCATGAATGCCAGTAGGACTGAAGTAGCACCTAGGGCTTCGGGTATCGTGCTGGGCACGTAGCCTCCGCCCATGATGAAGAAACCGCCGATTCCGACCATACCTGAGGCAGTCAGCATTAGTAAAACAGCGGAGTATTCGGCCTACTCACCAGAAATCGCATTTGTAACGCTCATTAAGGGGGAATGAAGAGCCGGCGCAACACCCCACACTGCACGATAGCCGACCAGACCAGCAAGACCAAATGTCAACATGTTGCTCATGAACACCGGTCCTGTAGCCTTGCCCAGAGCCAGAGCAGTCCCCATACCAGCGGTAGTGGCAGTAACATCGCGCGTAGCCTTTTGCCAAGGCGAAATTGCCAGTTCTGCTTTTTCTTTGGTAGGCGTGGGGATCTCTTGCTTAGGTGCAGGAGGTGGCACTGGCCGTGGGGCTGGCGGGATGATCTTTCCATCGTGTGTAACGATAGAACCACGAACGACCTCGTCCGCTAGATCAATGCCAAAGGACTTCTCTTGAGGGGACATGGACAACAGGTATTTGATAATGTTGTTGGAGTACAATGTAGATGATTGGGTTGGGAGACGCGACGGCAAGTCAGTATATCCTTGAAGTTGTCAGTCCTGTATCACTTAACACTTGGAAGCCGCATACCAATAACAGTCACATCTTGAAACTTAGTCAATTCGCCAGGTATAGTTGCTTCGCAGTTCCCGCCTGCTTCCGCGGCAAGATCGACGATGACAGATCCAGGTTTCATTGCAGCAACCATCTAGAACTGTGAGTAGATTTCAATGCATCCTGGGATATGGTTCTTACCTCTTTCGTGATTAGCTTAGGTGCAGGCTTTCCAGGAATGAGAGCAGTCGTGATAATGATATCTACTTCCCGAGCTTGTTCCATGAAAAGCTTCATCTCCGCTTCAATAAATTCCTTCGACATCTCTTTGGCATATCCACCTTGACCTGATCCTTCCTCTTGGATGTCTACCTCTATGAACTCGGCACCAAGGGACTGGACTTGTTCACGAGCAGCAGAACGGGTATCGAAGCCTCTAACAATAGCTCCCAAGCGACGAGCCTAGACGAAGCCCGTTAATTATGAACTCCAGTGTCGACGCGTTAACAAAGACCTACAGATGCGATTGCGCTCAAACCAGCCACGCCAGCGCCAATAACCAGAACCTTGCTAGGGGGGATCTAGAACGTCTCAGTATTATAGCATCTCAAGTCAGAAGGGAATACAACCTTTCTAAGTAGCATATTGTTAGTAAATCTGTATGAGACATGTAAGAACTCACTTACCCAGCGGCAGTAACTTGGCCCGTCAGGAACCGGCCAAAATGATTGGACGCTTCCAAGACAGCTTTATACCCAGCAATATTGGCCATGGAGCTATCGTTAAGTGGTCAGCATTGTGAGTATCCAGTATGAATGGGCTCATACCTAAGAGCGTCGTATGTTTGTGCGCGAGATATTCTTGGTATCATGTCCATGGCAAAAGATGTGACGCCACGCGAAGCAAGTTTCTCGACCAGTGGCTTGTTCTGGGCGGGATACAGGAACGAAATAACCGTGCTTCCCTGGCGCAGTGCTCCGATTTCGTCGATGGGACCTTGCTGCTGAGGACTGCGGACCTTCAAAATGATGTCGCTCTGAGACCATATTGAACCCCGATCGACCAGTGTTGCTCCAGCTTGTTCGTATACTTGATCGTGTAGCTTGGCTTCCTCTCCAGCACCGCGTTCTACCAACACACGCGAGAATCCTTTTTTGAGCAACAGGGAGACATTCTGAGGGGTCACGGCAACACGACGTTCGTTCGGGTATGTTTCACGAGGTACACCAACGGTCAGGGCGGAGTAAGGTACGACTGGGACGGACGACGATGCGGATGCAGCAGTAGCGTATCTTCTGCGAGACGACGTCGGAAGTGGCAGCTGTCCAAAGCCGTTGTATCTGGTGGCTAACAAGGGAACGCATCGCACTTGCACTTATGGAACGGTGGTCAGTAAGTCTTGAGGCCCACCCTCAATGAGGTTAGCAAAAGCACTCACGAGTGGTCTTGACAATAGAGCGGGAGTCCCGTGGATAGGCTCCAGGAACTGCTCGGCATGGCAACAGCGCCGAGCGGAGAAACAGCGGTACACTCATAGCGGAAGTTGGCAGCTAACGCAAGGCGACTCTAATGATAGAAGCTATTGCCACAGAAACCCTCATTCCACTCACTCTCAATGCTGCAAAGGTGGCAGAAGGGGGCGTCTGGGCCACATGGGTGGTGTGACAGAAGGGCAGGCTAGGAAGGACGGCAGGACGGCGGGTTATTGTTTCGAACTGTAAACCCATTCAATCAGAGACGTTAGTGAATTCAAATATCAGCTGAAGAGTGCAGGCACGTACAGCTATATGGAGAGAACTCCTGATTCATGATTCAATCAGGAGAGAGATTGATCGTTCCAAATGCGGGGAGGTCACCGTCGCGCAAGGGATGGCGGGAACACAACATGCCAATTATCCACGAGTCTAAACTTGGCATAAAGAAAGGATGACTCCGGTGACCGGAATTCACCTCCATAGGGTTGAAGAACGATAGTACTAGTAGCCGTGGGTGATGTGACCAAAGACTTGCAGGAAATGAGGGGAAGCCGCGCGGGGAAGGCCCATTGACTGGCCATCGGCTTCGCGGAGCCTGAGCTGTCACTCCCGCTTGGCATCAGGCATCGTCCACCATGCACTTTTCCTCATGGTTTATGCTGGTATTGACTGCATTAATAGGGTCCTATCGTGCCGCTGTCGCATATCTGTGTATACAATACTATCCCAAGAAGGTCTTCATATCATCTTGACCTGGTTACCCGTGCTGCAACGAATTGCCGACTGATGGGGATCTACATTGAAGACTTGGAGCTCATCCCGGTACAATTGAGCTACTATTTAACCGGGTCGGACAAGCTGTGTCCTCCTACTTCTACAATCCTGGCCCAACCGTAACCGGATGTAACGCCGTCTAGGCGCCGCATCGGAGATAATTGTACATATCATGCAGAGCACCCTTCTGGAATACATATCACTATCTCGTGCGACGGGCACGAGCCATCCTTCGGAGATTGTGAATCACAACAGTTGTCCAGCTATAACCTTGTCCGGCGGGGATATCTGACAGCTCATTAAAAGGGTGGCAGTGAACTTCCCGTTCAGGTGTGTGAGCTCGTGGAATCGCCAGACAGGGTAGTTGGTCATTGGATATTTGCCAGCTTCTTTGTTCGTGTAGACACCTCCATCATCATTTGCGTTTGCAGACTGCGGCTTTGATCATCAAAGAGTTCCCGAACACTTAACCGTTGTTTATAGGCATCTTTCTCCGTTTGACTAGTGACCTGAAACCTAAATGCTGCCAGAATCATATATTAGCACAACAACCCATTGATAGCATCTAATCACGAATGCCAGAGGAACCACCTCTCCGCAAATCGGATGATCGACTGTCCACGTGGATGTTGATTCCAGCGAGCTCGGGCTGTCAGGGTGGAGGATGGGATGTCCGTGCTATGCAGCGTAACATATGATCCTTGCGGGTAGTGCAAAATGGAACACACCAGTCCTAGCTGAAAAACATCCCCGGCATTTATACTGATAGGATAAGATTTAGATGGTAAGTGTAGTTGATAAGAAGTTGATCCATGAGGTCACGTGCATGTTCTTCCAGATGGTGCTGCCTGAGACAATACTTGAAATCCCCTCCTGCCAGGGAAGCCCGCGTTGATTGCTGTTCGATTTTATACCCGTCGCAAAATAGCTGGATATTGTCTAGCAGTCATTATTGGAGTGGCGGTTGGTTGAATTGGCCTCGAATCGATGTCAAGATCCAGGTCCTGGTAATGGCCGGCCCCTCGCACGGCTTTTTATCCCGCTCCACTCATGGTGGGGCATGGAGATAAATCATGATGATGCGATTGACACCCTCCCTCAACCGGTTTGAAGCAATCGCTGTCTTGTGTGCGCCAAAAGAGCACCCCGTCTACTTTGCGAATCATTATATCCATCGAGAAACATCGAGTGCCAACTTGGTAAACAATTTCATGCATGCATGCACGCATTGTCCCCAGCAGGCGATGGAGCGCGTAAAGGATCCGTCCACGGCCGAACGGGCTCACGCAAACGTGGAACGGCTCCGCTGCGGTGATGCTACCAGAGCTAATTTCTTGCTTGGCTCCTTAAGGTACACTCTCTTGACCCACGGCGGTCGCATCCTTCCACCCACAGGCCCTGATTGGAATTTGCGCGCTCTTCCGGCTCGCTAGTGGAGCGCAAAAGTGAGCTTCAACAATTCTTCTTTCCCTCACCGTTGGCTCTTGCGGAGCAGACATCTCCGGTCAGCCCTCAACTATCTATCCCGTCAACTAGATTGAATTGAAGACAAGGGAACTGGATAAGTGTATATCCTTGCTAGACTGGGGAGTGTTGGTGACATCTTGACTCGTTAAACCGGGAGCACGAATGCTTTAGCTTATCCACTAGGCTAATTTGGTTCCTTTTTTTTTTCCTTGCTGTCTTACGCCTTACAGAGTGGGGTTAGCAGGTTCCTGATCGTCTATCATCAATTTTCAGCTGACTTGCGACAGAAACATCTTCACTTAACTTCCTCACTTTCAACTATTCTATCTGCACGCTCCTGGACGTGGACCTTTGAGCCTCTGAGCATTGGCCTTGGTTTCCAGAACGGCAGCCATGGCACCGTCACCTCACCAGCAACACTCGCAGCTCGTTGTCGACCCTGACACTGTTCCGGCCGGAGGAGAAGAGGTCAGGAGCGAGGCAGAGTCCCGAGAAGATGCAAAGCTACTGGTATGTTTATCAGTGGCATTCCTTTCAACGATCGAGTATCGATATCGAACAAGTAATCGCTGATATACTACCAACAGAAATCTATGGGCTATAAGCCAGTGAGTCAGCCTTAGCAAGCCTATTGCATGCAGGTTTGTCTAATCAGATTTACAGGTCCTTCATAGGACATACACATTGCTTGAAAACTTCTCGACGACATTCGGTAGGTGAAATAATCATGGCGGATTCTAGGTCCATGAAGGTCACTAACCCCACATGATTAGCTGCGCTCTACTTTGTTGGAGGAGTGCGCGTCACTTATAGTACGGGTATCGCAGCAGGTGGTAACCTGGCTTACTGGTAGGCTCTACCACAGTCTATGCAATGATCATGACTCATTTTGTGTAGGACGAGTTATCTAGTCACTTTGGTTTTCACATACATTACCGCTGCTGTCATCGCGGAGGTATGCTCTGCCTCGCCCTCCGCGGGCTCTATCTACCTGTGGGCCGCGGAGTCTGGAGGCCCTCGCTTTGGAAGGCTACTCGGATTTGTGGTTGCTTGGTGGAGTACTACTGCCTGGACGACCTTCTGTGCTAGCAACACCCAATCTGCTGTCAACTACATGCTCTCGGTGAGTGTCACTTTCAAGGATATCCCAAGATAGTTTACTTATTAGCGCACAGGAACTGACGGTCTTCGACGTCGACTTCCCGAAAGACACATCCAGTGTCAAGTTCCGTGCTGTCCAGTGGATCTGCACGGAAGTGTTGCTAGCATTGGCCGCACTTTTGAACTACCTGCCGCGTATGTTCAATCCCGAGAAGGGTTGCGCCTATCCTTTCTCTGTTCAGATTTGCTTATAATTCTACAGCTAGGTTCTTCAAATGGGTGTTCTACTTCTCGTCCTTCATCGTCATGCTGGACTTCTTCCTCAATGTCATCTGGCTGCCGATTGGTGCCGCCAACACATGGGGTTTCCGCACGGCTGAAGAGGCATTCATGTCCACCTACAACGCCACAGGTGCCCCTGCAGGCTGGAACTGGTGTCTTTCCTACCTCGCCACTGCCGGTATCCTGATCGGTTTCGACGCCTCTGGTCACGTTGCAGAAGAGACCAAGCATGCTTCGGTGACGGCAGCACGTGGTATCTTCTGGAGTACTGTCGTCAGTGGCATTGGTGGATTAGCAACTATCATTCTGTTCCTCTTCTGTGCAGTAAGTTCCCCACTTTCATGCAACGATTATCCAACAGCCCCATACTGACATGATCAGCCCGACAATGACACTCTCATGTCCTTCGGCTCTCCTCAACCATTCGTGCCCCTCTACGCCGTCGTCCTCGGCAAAGGAGGCCACATCTTCATGAACGTCATCTGCATAGTTGCACTGTGGCTCGTAAGTCCCCCCCCCCCCCCCCAACCACATATTCACATACTAAACCACTTTACAGAACACAGCGATCGCCATCGTCGCCGCCTCCCGCCTCGTCTTCGCCGTCGCCCGCGACGGTGTCCTCCCCTTCTCCAGCTGGGTCTCCAAAGTCCACAACGGCCAGCCCCGCAACGCCGTCATCGTAGTCTGGGGAGTCTCAGCACTCATCAGCTGCACGCTCCTACCCTCCGACGTTGCCTTCACATCTCTCGTCTCCGCCGCCGGTGTCCCTAGCGCCGCCGCATACGGCCTCATCTGCCTCGGCCGACTCCTCTGCACCCCGAAACGCTTCCCCAAGCCCGAGTGGAGTCTCGGTCGCTGGAGCAAGCCGTTCCAGTTCATCGGTGTCTTCTGGAACGGCTGGGTGGTAGCTGTGCTATTCTCTCCTTACGAGTTCCCCGTCACCGGCGCTAATCTAAACTGTAAGAACCCCTTCCCTTCCAACATACTTCATCCTAAAACATCTGCTTACTTACTTTCCCTCTTTCTAACCAGACGCCCCAATCATCATGGCCGGTGTGACCATCTTCGCTCTAATCTCCTACTTCATCACCCCCGAAAGCGCCTGGTTGCCTATTGACCGCATCTCGCATTTCATCGATAGCAAGGGTGCTGCGACCGAAACCGTCGAGGAAGTTGGTAGTGGTGATAATCATCAACATCATCAACAGCCTGAGGCGACGACGTCTTCTTCAGGGAGGGAGGAGAACTGAAGTCTATTGTCATCGCGAGGCGAGCCTCGCAGTAATTTATATGTTGTATTTTACGATTGGTGGTTGTGGTGATGCTGGTTTTTTTTGCGGTTTGTTGATCGGTTGAGATGGTCGTTGACTGATCAATGGTGGGGGGAAAGAAGGCAGGAAAGACTGAACTGCCTGCGTCCTCCCTCAAGTTATGGTTGAGTGAAAAGTTTGCTTTGTAGATATGATAGAGCCTAGAGGGGTTTAAGTATACCCAGAGATTTAATGTGATTTGCTTTAGTTACAGATGGATGCATACAAATGTTCTCATGGTGATATCAGATACTAGCTTTTGTTCTATTTCAGGCAGTGTAAGAAGCAGATAACTCTCACGGGCGCCAAGGTGTAACTCTATATATGACTTTCAGTAAGCCTTGTCTGTATCTGTACAACAGTGATCCAACTCCTCCAGTAGAATAAAAACAGCACAAATCCGTCACCCAAACAGCACATATAGTCAAACCATTTGCAAAGGATATTTCCTCACGCTCCGCAAATCCAAGTCTAAGGGTCCAGCCCAGCCGAACACCTTAGTTTCCCAAACAGTAACGCCAGTATTGCACCAATACGTAGACTCCGTGTTTTCCCCATTCCATGTAATTTATGTCCATTATAAATCGTCAAATACCATGTCAAGATGGCTCAGGGCGGTCGTGAATCGCAGAGAACGTCATCAGCGAGCCACGAAGCAGCTTTGTTCAAGGGAGTAGGATTGAGGAGCGTATATCGTCCATAGTGTCAATCCAACCTTCTGGGAAAGCTCGCTGCTTGAACCAGGCTTGTTCCAGTTCCTCGAGGGCCTTATCAACATTCTGCAGTCGTATTAGCATTTGTTTGATCATTACTGGCGTGTATCCTTGACATACCTTGAACCCGAACCGCTGGAGATCAGTCATGGTCTGCCGCACAAATTTCTGCTCGCTCTCGTTCCGTGACTCTCGGCCAGCTGTAAAAAGTGGCCATAGTACCGCCAACTGACCCACGTCCTTTGCGAGCTTTCCAATCAACGCCAAGATTCGCGTAGCAAGCATGTCTAACAGCGCCCTTTGGGGCTGTATATCAGGACGGCCTGCTGCTCCAACCCGATGTAGGAATATGTTGGTGGCCTTTTCATATGCTTCGATACACCCGGCATACTCAAGGACATCGGGGTATGGATATTGTCGCAAGCTCTCATCGTCTAGTTCGCCTAACATCTGCAGTGCCTGTGGTGCGTTCAGACGCCATTGTACCAGCCGCTGTAATAGCTCGTGATAAACCAAGTCTTGTTGTTCGAACGGCATCAGACCATCTTGTTTCGCTTTTCCAAAGGCACTGATGGCGGCTTGGATCTCCATCATAGCAGACCAACATTGGCGCAGTTCAACAAGATGGTGACTATAAGCAGGTTGTTCGGTCGACAGGCTTGGTGTACCCAGATTGTACTCCCAGCCACCTCCGTGTGTTGTCCAATAGCTGCCTTCCACCACGGTTCCCTCACTGGTGGCACAGGCACCCGCAACGTCTAAGTATGAGAGCAGCGATACGAGGAAGGGTCGAAGTGGGTGATTGATTTCAGCGAGGCGCTTGGCTTCTTTGTCCGGGTCGTCATTAGGGGTGAAAAGTATTCGGTAAATTTCTCGGGCTCCTTTAAGATGGATAGCCCAGTTGTGATGTTGAGAATCCATCATCTGATTAGTTAGCTTTGTGTGCTCGTTATGCCCAGGTCAACAACAAGGGACTCACCTCGAACAGTGACAGTAAAAGACAGGTGGCGAAATCCGTAAGTCGCACGCTGTGGTTGGGGTCTGTATATCGGGTTCTAAAGGACTTGACAACCTCGCCATAATTGCTCATGGCTTGTTGGAAGTGCTTGTTTCGCTGTTGTCCTTTGGATGTATTGGCAAGGTGCAACGCACCCATGGCTTGCATAGCGCTGGCCATTGACGTTGAGGATCGAGCGAGCTCAGGGAAGAATCTTCGGTAGGGATTAATGTTGTTCGAATTATCATAGATGAGTAGTAGAGTAGAGACCTGGTCGACGAAATGAGTGTAATACCGGCCTTCGACGCAGTCCAGTGACGAGGATAAAAACTCGGCGGGAGAGATGGGGTCTTGGAAGCGATATTTTATAGGCTTCAGGTCGGACACAGTTGTTGGAGACACAACTAATGTTTCGAAAGGCTCATTCTCGTCTCCTGCCGGCTCCTGCTTCACTTGCTCGTCCCCTTCGCTCTTGATCTTTTTGTCGCATTTCTTGGCGGTGGCGGGAGACGAATCCGCTTGCGGCGGTCCGTAGACTTTGAAGGTCATACGACCCTGAGTGCCATCGCATTCAAGACCCAGGCGTGTACAGTTTTTGCAGGACGGCGATGCTTCATCGCAGCGGACGTGGCGTCGACGACATGTCGAACAGCCTGTAAATCCTCGGTGATGCCATCGACGGACCCGCTTTCTCTTCTCAGGCGCTGCGGCTGCGGAAAGCTGGGGTTGTGCGGGGGGAAGAGGCTTCCCCGGCGCACAAACCAACGTATGAACCTCCATGTGTAGGAGATAATGCTAGATACGAGTAGATGGTGTGGGGTAGCGACATGAAGGTGAATGAGGGGCGGAGGTGTGTCCGACCAGAGAAATTCGAGGTCAGACGGCGGACGTCGACAATTAAACCATTTAGGAGAGACCAATGGTGCGTCAAGAGGAAGTCCCTGAAAGCAGAAAATCACTAAAAGTGAAATAACGGGCGACGGGACAATCCAATGGAAGTCACAAGGGTGAGTGAGGACTTGAAAAGGAAGCCGAAGCACTGGCGATTAGTAGCCGTAGTAAGAAGGTAAGTTAACTAGTAGTTAACGGAGAAGCAGTGGTGACCACTAGTTACGTTAGTAGATGATGATCGGATTATTAAGTATGGGGGGGCAAATTGAGGGAGAACCAAAAGAGCAGGCGGCGAGATGCTGGAGCCAGTGGGGCTCCAGACGGTCGGGCATTTGGAAATTTGGGGGAAAAGCAGAGAATGGGAAAAAAGAAGGGGGGGAAGGAAAATGGCGAACTGAACTTGCACTGAACGGATTACTGAACACTTTCGCGGCTGATCGAAGATAGTCCCAGCCTAGCCATCCCACTCCCTCTTTTTTTTGCAGATCATCCACCACTTCCTCCTGTTCGGTGTATCTACACCACGAGAGAAGTAAGTTCCCTCCAGACAATTCTACTTCTACTTCTCCTTCTCAAACAACTCATCATTCTCCCGGTGTAAAGGATATTCCCCTCCTCTGTTTCATTTCCGGCTGAGCGCCAAAAAGCCGACGGGCGCTGCTGATCGACCCTAGTGGTGGATCATATTTTACTCTCTAGTCCTTCGTGCTGCGGTGCCTACTACACTTCCTGTCTAATGATCTGATTTCCTTCGGTACCTCTCTAACTAGCCTAACTGGTCTGGCGGCAGGATAACCTTTTTTTCTGCACAAGAAAATCCCGCATCGACGTCCGTCCAATTGCGAAGAGCAACTGTAATGGTACCTCGAAACCTTCCGAGCGCTTCCTACATCGAGTGGCCTTCCTTCGTCTTCCAGATCCCCACCCGATCCACTCACGATGATTGCAGTAGAGTGGAAGAGCCACGATGCAGCATGCGGAGGGGGGCTGCTAGTCTAGTACTGGGCGAATCCCATAGCCAGAATTCTCCGCCTTCCCCCCTGACCAGTGGGCATTGGCATCTGATAATTAGTAGCGAAGGAAATCGCTAGAGTGACCCGGTCCAAAAGGATTCGCCCAGGAGCCACTAACTCCCGACTATCTCGGTTGCCAAGCACCTGAATGGAACCTTCTCGCCTGCCACTTTACCGGTTCTAGCGGCCTCCTCGTGCCTTTTCATTCGAGACCATACTTAAGTATGTAGACTGGGGATGCCATTTCTGTATCTTCCCCCTTGTCATGAGGATTCCGTGGTAAGCTCAATCAAGTAACCCGGTTTGAGAGTGGAAACATGATTGGGCGTACTGCTGCTGGCCTGTCGAACCATGCAATGTCTCAGTTTGCTCGGCCTTTTCACTCGGTCAACAGGAAACGAATGCTCAACGCCCGTGGGCTCCCGAGTGCTCCTGCAAGTAGATGACCCCTTGAAAAACTCGTCTCCATGTGTGTGTGGAACGGGTGGTCCCGCAGCCCGTGAGCTACTGGCAGCGTCAAACGAAAAATTGAAGGCAGCAGAGATGGCCCTGCACATCCGATCACCAAGTCAGCTCATTTTACACGCAGATCATTGGTGACGTTGCTAGAGGTCTGTGTGCCACTGGGAACCCAGATGATGGTCGATGAGAACTGGTCTGTCTGTGGAGTGGTTCTCCTGGGTCATGTTCCGTGGATCTGCCAAAATCGAGGAAACTGGATGGGACTGACCCGACCATTCGCTTAGCTGTAACTTTTTTGACGCCTGCTGACGGTCTAGTCAATCAACTTGGCAGGCATTGTTCCTCGCTGAAATTTTTGGAACACGTCTTGGTATTGCCATATGGCGCGCAGAGCTACTCCTTCGGGATAAGCAATGTGTTGGACGGTTTCAGTTTCATGTTGCGGCGGGATTCCGAGCACAGTAAACTCAAAGCTACAGCAGAGCTAGGCAACATGGAGGCAATCGGGGGTAGATCACCTCTCAGCCCAGACCGTTAACGAGCACGCACTCTGACAAAATACACGAAAGGCTGTGTATTTGTGGGAGGTACCAAGCACATACAAAGCTGACAGGCCAAAGTACCTACTGATCCAGCATCAATGCACAATCTAGTCGATTTGTTCCCGATTACACGAAAAGACATTACAACTCTGTAATCACACGATTTTGACGGTGACATGAAATATATGGTCGAACAGCTGGATGCGTTTATCATGCGATGTTCGCATTGTCATGCCCAAACAGGTAGTCACCCACTGCGCCATTATTTGGGCTATATGGGATCAATGTCCATTTGATCATATGGAAATATGAGTGGGGAGTCTGGCATAAGCGTCGCATTACACCGATTCTTCGACGCAGGTTCTAACTCAGTTACTGCTCACAGGTAGGCAGATCTCATGCAAGTTGGAAGGCTGTATGAGGATAGTAACAGGTTGACCGTTTACATTTCTCGGCCGATTTATGATTGACTGTCGATACATCCTGAAAATGTCCAGTGCCTATCCTCTACTAACCTGTCTGCTGAAAAATGGCCTCTATGTACTACTCTATACACGGGGCGTGTTTCATTCATACTTGCAGTGGCGGAAGCTGACCTGTAGCCGCCTCCCATCCTGGTCCGTGTGAATCCCTGCCCCATGGTATGATCCTTTCCTCCATTGTGGATATTTGCCTTTGCTTACCATGCCTAATAGCTTTTGCTGTTACCGTATCGTAGTCAACTTGACGTCAAGGAATCGAGTAAAAGCGTCCGTGTCTTTTCTGATCGGCTTGCGGCATCATAGTGTTGATACTATATATCATTCCCGCAACAAATGCACATCAAAGTGGCCCAACGCCGTGACTAACAGCCACTATACAAGAGCAGCGCATCAATGGTTGCTCTAAGCAACGGACTTCTGATCCATCAAACTATAACGACCACCCAGTCCTCTTCCACATTCCGTCTCCTTTTCGTCACCCATAAATAGCCGCGTGGCAAAACACCCAACCTTATTATACCAATACCATTGCTTCAACTTTAACTTAGAACTCAGTGGCTCGCTGTACCTGCCTCGCATGTATACGAAAACACCAAAAGAACAACCCAGGTCCTGAGTAGCCATGGGTAATAAATGAAGCCAAGAGATCGGCTTGCCACAATGCCTTGAAGTCGGAATGGGTCGTACCGGCTAGACAACGCCGCAGGACGGGAGTAAATGCAATGCGCACCTGGGTAATGTCAAATGCGTTAACCTACTAATAAAAGTGAAATAGTACGGGTATGGAGCGCCTATCGCTATTTCCCGTAGGCCGAGATCTCGCCAGCAATCGGCAGGTTAAACTCGATGTCAAAAACCTAATGGATAATCAATCACACGCCCGGACATGCATAGAGCATACTCCACAGCCTTCCAACCCACCATGAATCCGTTGACACCAATGGATTACATAACAAAAGCCCGGATGGTCTAGTGGTATGATTCCTGCTTCGGGATTTGAAATGCAGGAGGTCCCGCGTTCGAATCGCGGTTCGGGCCCGTAATTTTTTATCTTGTTTGTTTGCTTACTGTCACATGACTTAGCCCATGTGGCCTTCGTTTGCAGTTGCCTGTTTTGTGTGTGTGTGTTGATCTCACTTTCCCCGCGACGGATAGATAGATAGATAGATCTCTGTGGCAACTCATCTTCCTGCTCACGCTCGTCCCTGCGTATGAGACATGCTCAGAAAGATGTTTCATAAGTTAGCCCGGATGGTCTAGTGGTATGATTCCTGCTTCGGGTCTTGGAATGCAGGAGGCCCCGCGTTCGAATCGCGGTTCGGGCCCTACTTTTTTGCCTTTATTTTGCCTCCCGAGATTATGCGACCTAGTTCGCCTACCCCTTTTCGTTTCCTTTCTTTTTTGCAAGCTGAAAGAAATTGTTTGTTCAGTGCACTGCCACACTGTGACATTCCCTCGATGAGAATATTATGAAGTAATCCAAACTCTATTATACTACTATCGTTGTGTGTTACTCGCGTAGAGGTGGCTAACCTGCATTTGTTGCAAGCGTACCTACCTACTTTACCTACCCTGCTGGTCCATACCTAGTAGATATTATATGGCCTTTACGGTCATGAGTACCCTAATGAAGCTCAACATTCGCTCTCACTTGCTACTTTCTACGGTCCTACCTTTTCATGTACCAGAACATTCATAATAGGTTTTGCTTCCAAGTGACTCACTCAGACCTTGAGAATAACTAACTAGTGTCAAGAAACCTCAACCGGAGTGGCATAAGCTTTTCACATGCAAGTATCAGAAGGTGCCAAGAAGATCAGAGACACTATCCATTTTAGTTTCGAGGATGGTCTTGGCCTGGTCAGAGAGAGAGAAAGGAAGAGATGGCAACATATCTAAACTTTTCATGATCATCTCAGAGCCAGCCACGATTATCTTCATGTGGGCTTAGGCATCTAGGTAAGCACTACGTTCGTGTTCGTGTTTGCTTTGGATTCACTTGGAAGGGACGGACGGGACGATCATGCAAATGGTTTAGACTTTAGATAGATAGACAGGTGAAGGAAGATGAGTGGAACCATGAAATTAGAGAAGGAAAAAAAAAGTTGAGTGGGTATCTGCTGGCAAACTAGAAACTTAAATTGCCCGCTAGAAGTAGTAGTAGGAAATTAACATCAACATGCATCAGTGATCGTGAGAAGATTGCAGCGCATCCCTGGTAAGAAAGTAGACAGGGAGGTAGGTAGGCAGAGTTAGCTTGTTGTTGACTAACTGCTCTTGCGTAGATGGTAATCATGTCCAAACCGGCAATAATTTACAAGTAAATCCATAACGAGAAGCGTTACCACAGATTGGAGGAACTGCGGGAGGTGAACGATCGATGACTGGAAATGAACAACCCCTTCCAGACCAATCAGGCGTCCACAGATACTGTCGGACCAGGGATGGGGAATGTGGCCGATTCCCTGGCCTCTGGATCTGGTGATTCGGCTCCTGTAGCCTTCCCATTCATTCGATCGAATTCGAGTGTTTCAGCCAGCTCTGCGGCCATTGGATCCAAATCTTCCTCTTTGAGGCCGGTGGCAAGTGCTACCAACTTGCGATGGACATCGAACTTGGTGCTTACACCTGCATCGGCTGTCTGTTGGACAAGATCCTTCATGGTAGAGCGCCGAGCCTTTTGGGCAGAGCACAATTGACGAGCCATAAGGTATGTGCGACGTAGTTGGTCCTGGTCAGATCCAGTATCCCCCTTCTCGGGCACTGGCGTTGAGGCAATCCTCTCTCCGAGTCGAGCCTGGTGGATTTGCTCCAAGAGTGATTCGTAGCTGTTCTTCAATTGCTCGTAACGATCAAGCTGCGTGTCGATTGACTCTTCTTCGGCTTCTTTCGCTACCAGCATACCGACCTGTTTCTGGATCTTTTGTCGATCCGATTCAAGTTGCGCATACAGTGCCTCCGGGTTCGCAACATCGTCTGAATCTTGCTGGGTTGCCTTGGAGCTGCCATAGCTTGCGGTGAGTTTCTTGTTCGCTTCGGACATAATGACGGCGATCTTAGACATTAATGCCGAGGTAGTAGGGGAGGAGTCCTGCGGAAGGCTGGGAGGCAGGTGATCTGATGTAACAGGTGCCTTGATGTCCGGATCTAATTGATCATTACCCATCGTAATAGACGAAGGGGGAAGAGGGACGTCGCGCTCATTAGGTGGTACCCGTCGGACGATAGTTGAGGCTGCCTCGCCTTTGTTGTTTATAAGGTCACCAGCTCGCGGACACCGCGCGAGTAGTAGGTCAACCAAGCGAAACGCGCCATTTCGAGCGGCAATCAGAGCAGCAGTGTCCCCATTTTGATCTTGACAGGACAGCAATAAATCAACTTCCTCAGCCGAAAACGTAACGCGTAGCTTATCTAGCAATACTTCGCAGTAATATCGCGAGCTCTTCCATTTACCTTTGCTCCGAGTAGTTTCTGCTATGTGGTGGAATAGAGTAGCGCCGAACCAGTCTCGGAATGAGACTGTGTCCAAGAGAAGTTCTAGTAGCGGTGGAAACGTCCTCTTCTCATAATTGTTCGTGAACAGCACGGCACGCACGAGAGGTGTCTCCTCCTGATCAGATAGAGCTCTGATATTTGCTCCTCTCCGTAGTAGATCCCTCACAATTTCTAGGTCACCCATGGCACATGCCCAATGGAGAGCAGTATTTCCAGAATCGTCAATTGCGCGGTCGACCTGGAAATTGGCTGGCGGTTGTGGGGGAGGAATACGTGTCGCTTCCGGAGCATCCCCTACCGTCATGAAATAGTCCAACAGTTGATCACCATAGAGTATATGTTCTTGTTCACTGATTGAAATTGCCGGAGCCTCATTTATCCCACGCTTGCGCTTCCGTGAATATGTACCATTTTGAGACATTGCCATAATCTCTTCATCCGCAATCATAGAAGACGACTCAAGCGTTGCTTGTTCTAAAGATTCATCCTCGTCGAATCCTTGGCTCATTTCATAAGGCTCATAGGGATGATAGGCGGGCGGTGCCATATTTCGGTGCGGTTTTGGAGCAGGGACAACTTCTTCGGTTGCGACTCTCTTGTTTGTATTCTTCGGGGCTCTTGGCTTCGACGAGGCTGCAGTGGTATGTTTCGGGGCAGGTGGTGGACTGCGATCTCCAGCGACATAGTCGAATATCGGCCTTAGCTTGTCGATGATGTTGTTGCGCTCGGCGAGCATACGGCCCTCAGGAAGCGGAATCCAAGTCCCTGCATTTAGTTATAGCACGGCAACGGCGAGGCGATATTGGGAAATTTTCATCTTACCTTGATATTTTCCATAGCCACCTTGCACCTTTTCATGGACCCCTTTCTGCACCTCGCGTTCTAGGATGCGAGTCCTCGCAGGCTTGTCAAACCCGGCAACTTTCAGAATATGTGTAGCATTTATCCAGTCATCGGAACGTCTTCGCATGACACTGTCGCCATCGAGTTTGAACTCATAAACCGGGACCTAGCCACAAGTGTTAAATTGCTGTTGTAAGCCTCCTTACGGTGTTGTTCAACACGCCTCATAAGACGAGGTTTTTGCAATACCAGAAAGGGCACGATGAAGGAGTACTCACACTGCTATAAGTAGCAGAGTAGACTTTGGAGAAGTCCACGGCCGCCATGATGCGCCTCTGGTAAGCCGATTCTATTCTGCGAGTTCCGTACGATAATAGGATGTTTCCGAGCGGCGTCGCGACTCTGAGCACAAGGACATAAAAGTCTGAACTTGGCTACCGCAAGGCATCAAATTTCAAAATTGCCTGTTGCCTTAGTCAATCACATGAATCTCAGTGGAAAGCGAGCTGGGTTCGTCGTAGCCCAGCAACATCTATCTCAACACGCGACGGATGGCAGGGCTGGATAAGACGCGCTCCGGGTACGTTGACCGCGTAAAGTGGATTTGGATACGCTAAACCTGTTGTGGAACCAAAAACACGTGATGTCACATGACTTATCGTCCGGAAGGAACGACGACTGCGGATAGCTGCAAACCTCACAGCCCAGTCGCCTATCCTTGGAATAACCTTCAATTGAGTCACCCCCTCGTGTCAAGATGACTGCCGCCGAGTCTGTGAAGAGTGCCGTTGGGCTTGCGGATAGCACCGGTATGTAATTGTTGCCATTGGCGTCCGATGTGACGGAAGGCAGTGATGTGAAAGTTGGCACCGGATGATTAACGACTAACGCTTGTCTTTAGCTGCCTCCCGCCAGGAAATGTCGGATGCTCGTCTTCCCCTCCAATACCGCGACTCTTGCGCAGGCCTCCTGATCCCATTGAACCGCTGCCGCCAGCAAGAATACTACCTTCCCTGGAAGTGCGAGGTGCGTTGTTTTCACTCTGGTTTATTCATGGATTACTGTTCATCTTGTCGTATATATAACTAACGCCATGCCTCTTTCCACCCAATAGGACGAGAGACACAGCTACGAGAAGTGCCAATACGAGGAGTTCAAGAAGCGTGTTGCTAAGATGGAAGAGCTCCGCGCCGCTAAGGGTGGTGCCCGGAGCAACTAATGATACCACAAATATCGGCACGGCATTCGAGACGAGCGAAGGAGCGGGTTATGTACATAGAGATTCTGAGATTGTTTGTCCATGCACCGACATTGGCGTTGGGAATCATCCAAGACTAGGCTTGCCGTCACCACACCTGCGAAAACCAGAACGGTCGATTGGCTAACCAGTAGCATCAACCGTACTTTTGGGGTTGTTCGGCTCCGACGCTGCTTGGGAGGTCTGGGTGGTGAAATCGTTAGCCACCCTCCCTCAAAAAGACAGCACTGATTTCTTCGGGCCAGAAGGGACTCGGATCTGTCCCACCTTTCAACTTTGCAACATAATGAGAGCGATGATTTGTCAAGTGCAAATACCATAATAGTTTGCGACTTTGTCCGCGAGTGCCATGAGATCACACCTCAATGGTAGGCAGATGCAAATCCAGCCATGGCGCAACGCCCTGGAGACAATGATGGGTTCGTAAAGAGCTTTCAGTATGCTTCCAAATGGTCATGACATTCTTCATGCATCTTTCCGAAGGACTACATAGAGACGAATGACCATCCATATTTATCTGCTTGCCCTCCATACAAATCGGCCGCCGCGGAGCAACTGGTGTAGATATCACATGACCTCTAATCCCTCCACGTCTGCTTAGAAATCGGCGGCATTGATAATCACCGACCACTGCTTACTGCCCCGCCCGGCCTACCAGAAATGGGGGGAATAAGTTTCCCGGCCACCAATAGGCGCTTGAGCCTTTGTACCCGAAGGTTCGACAGAATTTCTCAAAGTCGGCAGGGTCAGCAGTTTGTTCATATTTAATCGATCAGTATCTGCTGCCGTTGTTGTTTGTGTAAAGCCGTTACGGGCGTGTCTTGAAGTCACGACATTGCGTGCCACTGACGTTGGCTTATTCTGCCGTGGTTCGGAGATACTGCCGGGAAAGTTCCCCTCATCTCCGCGGGGTTTCTGGATGGCCTGACCTTCGAACTTTTACTTCACCCAAAGCCACAGAAAAACCTTGGAACCTCAGACTGGGATTTGCAATTCAAAGTTCCAACTGTCTGGTGTTGACAACATGGGCTTGCTGTAGGTGGAGCGTGCTGGGTCAAAGCCGGATTTCATTGATGCGCAAAAACTAACATTGGCCGTTCCTTCAGAGCGCTTGGGACGGCTTTGGACTGGCCAGAGGCCAAGAAGAGAGCGGATCAGGTTCGCAAATGGGGCATTGAGGTAAGGATATGATCTTGTGTCGAATTCTCCCAATCATGTACTCTAGGTGGGGTTCTTTTCTAACTGAGATAGCAATTACTTGCCAATTGGCATAGAGCCAAGGGAAAGGAACGGAATGCCCTTCTCTGGGGTGACGAGGTAAGTCGCAATCTTCACATTTTTCTGTTTCAATGTGAGCTAATAGCTCTTTCTTCGTTAGGTCGAGTATCTCGTCGTAGCAGTCGATGATGAGAGCAAAAAGGCCCGCTTGTCTCTCGCTCAGGCCGATATCCTCAAGTCGCTCGCTGAGGACGAAGCATCGTGGAAAGAGGGAACTTCCCCTCTGTCTCAGAATAAGGAACAGTGAGTTGGGACTAGGGTTTTGGGAACACGAGAAGAGAATCTCTGACGGATCTTAGTGAGGGTGAGGAGCCACCTCATTTCCATCCTGAATTTGGCCGATTCATGCTGGAAGCCACTCCGGGTAAGCCCTGGGGCATCGACTTCAAGGATCTACTGAAAGTAGAGTCCAACATGAAGTGGCGGTAAGTTCTCGGTTTTCCCGGGCAAGTAATGACGTCTCTGATGGACGTATAATAGGCGTGAGGTTGCAAAGGCTCACATGGCACCAAATGAGAGTCCTATCACCCTCACCACATTCCCTCGTCTGGGGACAAAAGACGACTATATTCAGCCTTATTATCCCCCATCGGGTCCCGCATTGCGATCTCAGTTTGTCCCCGACGAAATCGCTAACCCCCATATTCGATTTCCAACCTTGGCGGCCAATATAAGATCAAGGAGAGGCCGGAAAATCGAGCTGAATGTGCCAGTCTATAAGGACAAAAACACGCCCGATCCCTTTTTGGATCCGACTGTGGACTATGACCTCCACAACTGGCCCGAGGATGATGATGTCCGAAATGGCGCGGCTAAGGAGGGTCATGTTTACATGGACGCCATGGCATTCGGCATGGGGAGTTGCTGTCTCCAGATAACTTTTCAAGCGAAGAACATGACGGAAGGGAGAAAGTTGTACGATCAACTGAGTCCACTGGGGCCTATCCTTTTGGCTCTCACTGCCGCCACTCCGATATACAAGGGTTTCCTCGTCGACACAGATGTCCGTTGGAATCAGATCAGTGGAGCTGTTGATGACCGGACACGGGAGGAGCTTGGTGAACTTGTAAGATTCCACTCTTCTGTGTTGTTTGTTCCTCAGTCTCAAAAATTGTATTAACACCATGCAGCCCCTGAAGAATGATAGATGGAGAATCCCCAAATCCCGATATGCTTCGAACTCGACTTATATCTCACAAGATCCCAGATTAAGAAAAGAATATCTGGATCCCGATCTTATCGTTGATCAAGATATCAAGAAGCGATTGATGGATGACGGCATGGATGATCTTTTGGCGACACATTTCGCGCACCTGTTTATTCGTGATCCACTGGTTATATTCTCGGAAGATCTCGAGGAGCTGGACTTGAACAAAGCAGATCACTTCGAGAACCTGCAGTCGACCAATTGGCAGCATATGCGTTTCAAGCCGCCGCCACCTGACAAGGATGACATCGGCTGGCGAGTTGAATTCCGATCCATGGAAATCCAGATGACCGACTTTGAGAACGCCGCCTTCAGTATCTTTATTGTGCTTGTGACCCGTGCAATCTTGAGTTTCGATCTCAATTTCTACATCCCGATCCAGCGTACGACAGAGAACATGGAAACTGCGCACCTTCGAAATGCAGTATTGGAACAAAAGTTCTACTTCCGCAAAGACCCATTCTCTCGTCGCAGACCGAACCAGCAATCGCCAGGTGGTAGCAATGTCTCCTCTACGACATCCTCTGCTCATAACACGCCACCTCCATCACCGCCACTACACCCAGTGGAGTCTGAGTATGATCTCATGACGATTTCTGATATTATTAACGGTTCCACTGATGGATCATTCCCTGGATTGATCCCGCTCGTCGAATCTTACTTGAACAGTGTCAATGTGGATGTTGAGACACGGTGTTCTCTAGCCAGCTACCTTGACTTGATACGTAAGCGTGCGAACGGTACCCTTTGGACTGGAGCTAAATGGATCCGCGAGTTCGTTGCGTCACATCCTGGGTATAAGCATGACAGTGCTGTATCCGAGGAGATTTGCTACGACTTGGTGAAGGCTGTGGATGAGATGACTGTCAAAGAAGGCAAACATGGTACAGTTGGGTGGGAGCTCCTTAGAGGCAAGAAGAATTAGATGGCTGAAGACGAGTGTTGTTGCATATAGATGTAGATAGCGTGCTCTCCATATTTATCTACAGTGAAGTGAACATAATTAGAACTTCCTTGTCAGCTGACAGAATTGGCAAGCCCTGGAGGACATCCAAGCATACTTATTAGACAATAATTACAAGATTTATTTCCCGTAGTGCTCGTTGATGGTACTCCTTCACTTTCCTCAATGTGCTTCGCAAAAGGGCCGCGGCTGACTGCCATGTGATCCATCAATCAACTATAATCTTGACTTCCCTGTCTTGATTTATTCCAAACACATTCCCATTCCTCCAAAGGACCAAACTCCCCATTTCCGTCATTTCAGGCATCTTTCACTCCTGGCCACTATGGCAACAACATCTTTTCTTCCTCCGTTGGCTGCCGACATGAATCCGCCAGCCCTGTCACTTTCCATACACCGTTGACTTTATGAAGAACGAAAAGCTCAACGCCCACATGATGCACAACTCCATTGACCTTTGCCCGAAAAGGTGCCCATACTGCAGCCATGTTTCCGGGCGAGTATACCTTCACCTCCGGATCCCAGATGCGCTCGTCGATTTCGTCCTGAATCCGTGTCACTTGCTCCACGAAAGCTCCAATGGTACAAAAGCGAGGAAGGGTGGGGGATGGTGGCCAAACAGACATTCCTCCTGCCCGAACACAGTATTTCTCGAAGTCAACAGGATTTTTGGTCCTCAGTGCAGCTAAAAATCCATGAATGACAGCCATGACAGAATCAACTTCGTCGGAAGGCTCGGGCAAGCCTGCCAGGGGGACCGCCTGGTTTGGTATTATCCAATGCATACTTGATGCCTTCAAAGAAAGTTCTCGAGGAACCGTGTCGAAAGATTTGTGGACACTGCTTCACTCGTCACAAAAGCTGGATTTTGATGAAAGGAACCCCGTCTTCACTTGCGCACCTGAAGAAATTCAGACAGAGTCCAGAATTCAGTATGTTCCTCCCCTTTGCCCCAGTGTACTGGCATGATATGCAGTCTACTGGTATGGCAAATAACCAGGATACGAGTCATCGAAAGCCTTTGTCTTTTAGGTATTTGGCAGATAGAGCATAAACTGGCAATTAAGCCATGGTCTATTGAAAAAGACACCTCATAATTCCAGGCGGCATTCGAAACAAAGGCTTAGAAAAGGCCTGTAGTGGCAATACTCTGATATAAGACCAACGAGCCAGCTGAACGTGTTACCGTTACAATGCCAATGATGGGCTTGTGCCACGAGTATACCCTTCGCTCCCGTCAGTGCGTGAGAGGGCCATGGGAAGCTTTTGCAAGCTCCTGATAGCATCTGCCGGAATTTGGACCGCAAGTCAACGAAGCAGCATAAAATTTCCATGCATAACCACATTCTGCTTCGCCCCATCGGTGTTGGATGGGCCTCTCGCATTCAGGAACAATGAGAACAGCGTCAGCTCAGCTCATATGCTTGTCCGACAGAACACCATAGCTCACACACCCTCCTTAACATGACATCTCGTACGACTCTAGCCTTGGTGGAGACGTTCTCGCCTGGGCCTCTTCCTGTCCATGTGCAACAATGAGAACGCCTTGCACCGGACGAGCTAGCCTCTATAAGCATAGCGATTTCTCGTCGGATGTGATTACAAAGCCAGCCTGTGTCAATGCCATAGCTTAGAGGCTTCTCTTATACCGTTGGTAGAAGACAGGGAGAATTTTGCCTAATAAGAGCCACACAAGTAATTGGGTTATCTCTGAGCCTAAACATGCATGATGCATCTGCCAATTTTGGGCACTAGCGGTCAAGCGACCCGCATGTCTCTTTTCTCTCTGGCGCCTCGTCTGCCATTCCCGTCTTCCACATCTCTCAGTATCGCGTCTGCTTCCATGTCGGGTCTGCTTCAGGGTGTAAACACGATCAGCTTCCGCTCTTTGACTTATATACGATGCACCAAATTTATCTATTGCGCCGGCATGAGGTCAGTCCACATCACCACAAGCTCACCGTGAACGGTGCTCATCCAGCCGTCGCGTGAAATTACCTTCCGGAAAGGCCCCATACAACTCACGCTCCGGCAAAATAATCGGCATGTCTACAAATCAAGACTCGGCATTTGGACGTCCTCGATCTGCCATTTCGACCATGAGGTCATTGTGCCAGCTGTGTCCTATGACTCGATAGCTCCACATCTCGGTCGACAATCCTACCAGGAGCGAGTTATATATGGCGGTTGAGCCTTCAATGCCGCGATTCCCCGCATTCCTCACCCCATGCTCTCCCGGCAGAACCCCGGAGACAACCCCCACTAATGCACCAGGTGCAAGCTGGCATGGATTGAATTATCCGGGGTGCATCCATCCTAGTTCCCCACATGTTGGACCCTTTCCTTATAATGGCCGCCCCAGCAAACCCCCAATTGCTGTCGGGCCAGCGCAGATAGCAATTTCTCGTCTGTTTAATGATGCCAAAACTCGCTGTTGCTCTTCTCGCGTTACTTGCTGTGGGCAATGCGGCGCCAACTAAAGTGGCCCGCTCCGCGGCCAGTCCTACGGCCCAGGTTCGCAACGGCACATATGTCGGAGTGACGAATACACATTACCAGCAAGATTTCTTTCTAGGAATGCCGTATGCTCAGCAACCTTTAGGTGACTTGCGATTTACGGTGCCTCAGTCCTTGAATGAAAGCTGGAGTGGAGAGCGCGACGCAAAGGAGTATTCCAACATCTGTGTAGGATACGGGGTAAGTGCGCAAAGCCTTCTTCGAGCTGATCCTGGCATTATAGGTGTCAGCTAATGGGAGTATCTGTTAGACCGATTCAATTTGGTACCCACAGTCCGAAGCGTGTCTGACCTTGAATGTCATCCGCGATTCTTCTGCAAATGAGAACTCGAAGCTCCCTGTGGGCGTTTGGATACATGGCGGTGGTTTCTATGAGGGATCCAGTGCTGACCAGCGCTACAACATGTCCGCGATTGTCGCCAACTCCTATAAAATCGGTATGTTCACGTATAAGGTTGTGGAGTTATTCTGACTTGGGACACTCGCATTGTAGGGAAGCCATTCATTGCCGTCAGCTTAAACTATCGCCTTTCGGCATGGGGCTTTTTGAGCTCCAGTCAAGTCTGGGGCACTGGCAATACCAACCTAGGCATCAGGGACCAGAGGCTAGCACTCCACTGGATTAAGGAGAATATCGCAGCGTTCGGAGGAGACCCAGAGAAGATCACCATCTGGGGCGAGTCCGCCGGAGCGATGTCCGTTGGCTATCACCTTGCAGCATACGGCGGTAGGGACGACGGTCTCTTTCGTGCAGGCATCATGGAATCGGGAGCGACTATTACTGCTAGCCCAGGCAACTATACCGGGTACCAAGCGCTCTATGATGAGCTCGCGGCCCAAGTCGGTTGCTCCAATGTAGTAGACTCTTTGCAGTGTCTGCGCGAAGTTCCCTTCGAGAAATTGAACGCTGCTCTCAACACCACAAGTGGCAGCTCGGAGTTCAACTTCGGGCCTGTCATTGATGGAGATATCATCAGAGAATGGGGTAGCCTCCAGCTAGACAAGCACGAATTCGTCAAAGTCCCTATTCTTGCAGGTACCAATACCGACGAAGGAACAGCCTTCGGCCCCACGGGTATTAACACGACAGAGGAGTTCTATGCATATCTAACAGGTATGTACGATGATCAGTTGAGATACTGAAAGAACCCCAGGACAGCAAATGGGCTAATCTCACATGCAGATGGCGAATCTGGATTCCAGCTACCCCCCACGATCGCCCAGGAAATCCTGCAGCTCTACCCCGATGATCCAGCACTGGGTATCCCCGAATTCCTCGGAGACAGTCGAGTCCCGTCCGAAGGCTACCAATGGCGGCGCACCTGTGCATACGCAGGGGACTACGTAATGCATGCCAACCGGCGGCGACAATGTGAGGCGTGGACAGAGACCTCGACGCCGGCGTACTGTTATCGATTCAACATGCGCGCGGCCGATGTCCCCATCTTGTCTGGCGCCACCCATTTCGAAGAGGTTGCCTTTGTGTTCAACAACATTGCAGGACTTGGGTACCATTACGGAAAGCCATTCGCAGGGATGCCCGAGTCCTACGTACAGCTAAGCAATTTGATGACCAGCATGTGGGCATCGTTCATCCACGATTTAGATCCTAATTCGGGCATCAAGGACTCCGATGTGCAGTGGCAATCGTACGGGAAGGATCAGCCGGTTGATCTGGTGTTTGATGCGAATGTCACGAGCTACAGCTACATGGAGCCAGACACGTGGCGGAAGGAGGGGATCGACTATATCAATTCCGTGGCCAACGCGTACTGGCGATAAGCTTCCTGCTATCGAAGAACCACATGTGATGAGCTTGAGAGTTTTTTGCCTTCCGATCGATGTTGCCTGCGGAGAGGACATAAGCCAAGGCAAACAAGGATGGTAGAGGGGGTGCGAGCGCATCCAAGTCGGCCACGGTTGTTGATTGACGGTTCCCTAGTTTAGAGAGCAAATACAGATGCCATACTTTTCATGCAGCAAACCCAGTTTTCCCAATCGGATAGTACAGTAGATCGGTTCCGAATTGTAAAAAGGCAAGATCATACGTAGTTAATACAAGAGAAACCAAAGAACCTACAACATAACATAAGAGCATTACGAATTCCAAATTACCAAAATCCTGTATGACAAAAACCAAGCAGAGACTAGTAGAGCTTCTGGTCGGATGTACCTGCGATGACCTTTACACACGCGTGTGGTGTTCGCCCATTGTACCAAGGCCAAGCCAAACGGCCAAGACACGGAAATAACCAAGAGCGAGAACCGCTTCCCCTCCAAGAATCAAGAACCCCAGGGGGAAGGTAAAAAGAGAATGTGGAAGCCGATAAAAGGGGTCTTCTTTTTTCCATTCCTTTTTTCCTTTCCTAGAGAGGGAGGAGAGTCGGCATTCATTGTCAATCAGCAGAGTGTTCGCCGTCCCGCGAAGTGGTGTACAGGTAGTAAGTAGTCTGTATCCGGACCATCGGGGACATGATTATCATACGATCCATAACCAAGTCCCCGATTGTACTACGGCTACCAAAACAAGAATGATGGAAATATTGGAGCATGGCAGAAAAATAAAATAATAAAATTATTATAATAATAATAATACTAACACTGAATGAAAAAGGGAAAAAAAAAAATTATTTTCAAGCTCGGCAAGTGAAAATTTCCCCCTGGTCTTCTTGTTGTAGGTTCACCAATGACAGCGGATCCCCGATTTTGACATCGATGGGGACCCTCTCTCCCCTCTCTGTCTCCCCGTGGCTGTCATGGAGGGGGGAGAAGAGGGGGGATTGTGTGAGTGAGTGAGAGAGAGAGAGAGTGTGTGTGTGTGTGTGTGTGTGGAAGAAGGGAAGCTGTCATATCCTTTCCCATTGTGGATAGGCCAGCCAGGGGTCTGTCTGTCTCTCCCCTCGGGGTCTATTCTCCCTTTCGCTTTTTTCATTCTCTTCCAACCTCTTGGTATTCCGTCAACCGGCAACGATCGGGGAAAGGTCGAAAGTCTGAAGGTATGGTTCCAGATGAAAGGCCGTGTGAGAATCTTATCCAGAAATTCTATCTTACTCCAACCATCGGGTTCGTCCCCATCCCATCGATTTAGTTTCGACTAGTTGATCTAAACGAGGGAAGGAATGCGTGTTCCAGAACAACTACCCACTGGCTTCGAGGGTTTTTTTTTTTTGCAAAGTCGGTAAAAATTACCTGATTGCAGAAATCTAACCATGGAACGAATGTTCAGTTCCCGAGCCATTCACCCAGGGGAGAGAGACGGCTGTGATGGAGAACTTTGAACATTCCAGAACAAACAGAATGGCTTAGCTGGAGAATAATTATTACTACACCAATAGTAGTAGTAACTAAAAGTAGTAAAGGGAAGTGGGAACATGTTCAAGTCAGATAAAATTTGGTATAGATAGACTTGGTCAACTAATCGACTACTAATCTACTGACTAGACAGTAAACTACTAGTAACTAACTTACAAGAATAGATTGCCTACACGGACGACCAGAGAGGAACGGAACGGAAGGAATGAACGAAGGGAAGGAAAACAGGAATGACGGGGGAGGAGAGGGGGGAAAACCAATCTAACACGGTTGCTTTGATTGAAGGTTGCCGATCGCGATCGTTGTAATCAAATAAACCAGGTTGTCATGGACCGACCAGAGAGACAAGAGCCACACCCACTGACACCTCCATCGAATTCATCCGGTGGCGTTAAGGACGGGCCCCCCCCCCCCCAAATCCCCTCTTTCCTTCCCTTATTCTTCTTCTTCTCCTTCTGTTCTATTCTGTTTCTATTAATTAAAATTGATTGTCCGTATCCTCTCTAAATTATTCTTCGTTCCTTCTTGACAATCAATCCACTCACATCCACACCTACCCACCCCATCCATCTATCCATCTCGGGGACCTCGTTTGCGGGATCTTACCTACTTGTGCTTAGTAGATAGATAGCAGATGAAATTGGAGTTACTTCATTTCCCCTTGGCCCTGCTTATAGTAAAGTGTCATCATCAATATCATCATCGTTCATTTCCCGGCCCCTCTCTTCTGCAGATTTGATCCTGACTACTACTAGTTAAAGTAACCTCTTATACTTAGATAGTTAGTCCCGTCTTCGGGTCGCCGTTCTATTGACATTTCTAAATATAAGTTGGTCGTTCCCAGTTCCCACTTCACCGAGCGGGAAAAAATCGATAGCAACACGCACTACGAAGTTAGTATAGTCCTACTACATGCTGTCATATTGCTCCAATTACTACTACCACTACTACTACTACTACTACCGGCGATAGCAATGAAGCATATCCCGAATCCCGAACGATGTGGATATATACCAATACCTCGTTTTTAATTAGACAACTAATCAAAAGAGAGACAAAAATAAATACTACTACCAAGAAAAGTAAAAGAAGAACCAATCGATCCGATCGGAAATAGTAGCGAATCTTCGTCCGTCTCTATTACCTGCTTACTTACTTACTACTTACTATGTACTAAGATCTACATCTACCTGTCAGTGGTTGTCAGCTTTCGTCAGTCCAAAAGGTGCAGTACTAAAGTTTCCAGTTCTAGATCCCATAAGCCGGGTGTATCCGTGGTTTCCTATCCACGTGTTATTCGGGTCCAGGCTAAGCAAAACTGTAACTAAAGTGAACTACTAACTAGGTGAGATTGGAATCGCCAGCCCAGGAATTAATTCAACTTTTAGTTTAATTTGTTGGAAAAAGTTTGGTACCGAATTTGATGGTGTATGTATGTATGTATGTATGTATGCTGTTATTGCAAATTTACGCGTGTGTGTGTGTGTGAGTATTGTTTAGACAAACTGGTTTTTATTCTTTACTTTCGAATAGTTGTCTTTTTTTCTTTGGTTGGTTTCTATGTTCTTTTTAACCTTTTACTTTGTAGGTTTTGTGGTGAGGAAGTGTGGTCACTTTGTATGATATATATATATATATATTAAGATGGGTAACATCTTCAATATTCAGATAGACAACGAACATACAAATCTGTAAAATAACTTCATAACAACACCATCCTACTAGTAGTATACCATCAATACTTCTAGATAGTACCAGTAACACACATAATCATCTACTAGTAGATCAACAATACACCTACAGACCACATACAGTCCAACCTGCAGGTCATCCCAAGCTGTGTGGTATGGGCTGGTGGCAGATACTACTAGTACTACTCAGTAACTGGTAACACGCACCGAGCGCATCTGGACCACACACACACACACACACACACACACAGATACATACATCCACACAGCAGCAGCAGCAGCAGCAGCAGCAGCATAATACATATATATAGCTTCGCTAGATCGGTCAGGCGGATGCAGCACTCTAGCATCCCATTAGTGGCTTATGCGAAATACTACTCATGCATCTACTACTAGTTACACAGTACGTCTTCTTCATGTCGTTTCAAACTCTATGTGACTGCGGGCATAAACAGGGACCAATAGGTAAGTAAGTATCATACCTCCTAATTCATTGGCCATGATCAAAGCATCAAAGCAATGCAAAAGTGAAGCATAACAGACTTACTACTACTACCTGAAAAAAAGCTACATTTGCAGAGTAGATGCGTAAATAACTCGAATCGTATATTTTCGAAAGTAATATAACCCTGGACTAGAATACGGAACGTAAAGTATAATGATACATGGTAAAGGGCAGCATCATGTGGTAACTAATATTTCTGTCGTTAATTTACGTGGACCTCCAAAAAGGGAAAAATAATAAGTTGAAAGTCGAGTCAGGAAATTCAATAGAATCTATAGAGAAAACTATTATAGTCTGACGCGATCGGAAAAAAAAAGGCATATCTCATAGCCATATGGCTTGCTGGCATGATCGATCGGGATCAGGTTACATCGTGTCTTAGTGTGTAGTGGGGAGGGGGGGGGGAAAGGAAGGAAGGAAGGAAGGAAGGGAGGGTAGGCAGGTTAGCATCGGAGGCCCGATCAGAAAGAAGTAAGAGTAACTAGGTAAATTAATTTATGCTTACTTGTTCACATGATGGAGACCCGATCGATAGTTTAGATGGCCACATATTATTAATATTCGCATTGGCCTGACTAGTTAGTTTGGGTTGTCGTATATTGCTGGCTGTGGCGCAGTGCTACATGAGTAGATAGTGGTGGTCAGGTAATGGTGGTTTGTGTGTTGGCTATGGGAGACCCGTGTCGAGCATACTACTAGTTCACCTGCATGACCCCTCCCCCAAAGAAATCGTCCACTTGCGCATGATGCAATCTCTTCCGACGTAATCATTCGCCTTGAGAAGTTCCTTGTTATGGTCATCTAGATGTAGATACTAGATAGATAGCAGTCAAAGACAGGCAGCCCCTTTTGCGGGCTGATTTGTAAGCTCCATGACTCGCACTTAATATACCGTGTGGTAAATATAGCTGCCTTCAGCGGTGGCTATCCGAGGCTGCAAGCTCAGCAAGCATGGCGTCCGGGATCAACGACAATAATGCTCTTCACTATAGGATCCTCAGAGGGTCGATACTACTGAATAGTCAGTGAGTAGGGCAACGGGATGACTTGGAGAGGAGAGAGGGGAGTGGTGGGTGGGTGGAAGAGCGGCCCCAGGCGCAACGTGCTGACTCTTCAGAGCCAGGCTATGACGCTGCTTCACTATAAAATGGAGACTGAGGGCTAACGGCGATTCATTAAACAGTCAGATACTAGCACCGTTCCGGTTGTCATCTCCGTGGGCTGTTCGTTAGTCCCAGTGATAGACCTCCGGACCTCATATATCTTAGCCCCAACCACCCAAGATCCGCGCGCAGATTAACCCGCCGATGAGCGATGGTCGATAGGCGACGCTAACTAAACCCAAGTCTAGGCGATAGATAGACAGTCCCACTGCCCAAAGTTGGCAACAGTCGAGACGAGGATTACTGCCACTGTTTTTTCTGTACTGTTCGTTGTAGGCTACAACCCACGGCGGGTTGATGATCAACGGCCGTTATCAAGTCAGGAGCCACACCTTGACTGGATCCATCCTATGAAGGTACGGAATCTTCGAGGATCCTCTCTCCTCCCCCTATTCTTTTGTCTTCATGTCTTTTCCTGTTTTCGCTATTCTCTCTCTATCCAGCTTCCGAATCTTCTCTTCTGGAGAAGCGGCCAGAGGCGCTGGGGTCCACTGACTGTACCCACTTTCTTATTTGCCGGGTAAATTCGACGGGTTTCCAGTAATGGGTTTATTGCGGGCTTCCAGCCGGACGGGACGGAGGATTTCGAGAGTGAAAGTCGATAATACAATCCAGGAGCTAAGTCAAGAGATGAACTCGAACCCGTCAATCAGATTTATTCTACCGGGAACCGCGCCACTCAGCCTGTATTATGTATTGTTGAGGATGTAAGGTACTCTACCTAGCGAGCGGGGACTCCCAGTTCGCAGCCCTTTTCCAAAAATTTGGTTCATTTAATTTATCCCTTTTCGGGTGACAACCTTTGGAGGGCTAGATGGCCTTGGCTAATAAGTGAATGCGAAATCCGCCACCTCATCTTTCCATATGGAGATTTCACGTACTTTAGTTGATATCCTCGACATGTCATCGAGATAATCTCATGTATCTATGCCTCACTAAGATCGCGTACTTTTTGTCACCATGCATAGTTAACCTTCCGGATTTGCGCTGATGCGTCCCCCAGTGATCCGTCAGGCCTGACCACCAAAGAGGTGGATCACACCACAGCCGGGTCCGTAGATGTGGTGGGGAAAGTCAACGTTCAACGGCTTGGAAATGTGTGCGTATCTGGCAGTTACCGTGCCGCGGCCTCCGAATACGCCAAGTCCTTCACTCGAGCTGCTGAGAAAGGAAAGCAGGATTGGGCTTGCCGGGCGTTTTGACACCACACCGATCTTATGGCTGTGGCTCCCAAACGGTTCTATTGCAGTCTGCTGGGCCGCGCCACTACATGATTCATGAGAGGGCAGCCTCTTTTTCTGCGGTCGTGTTAATCTCTGTTAATTTGTTCTTTCTTATCCACTCCTGCTCCCTTCAAGGAACCGTGTCTGGTGGATCGGCCAACCGCCTCGTCGGTGCCAATATTGGAGTATAGATGCTCGAGAAGTAATGATTATAGATCTCTGTTACCATCGATGTTTCGGGATTTGCTTACGACTCAATTCGGGGTATGCACGAGAGCCGAAGTAGATCCGTCTTGCGGCCGGCGCAAGATGAGGCGACAAGGGCCGAAAAAAAAAAATGAAGTGTGGAAAAAATTTGAAGACGGCGGGACACCCTACCCAAGACCGTTAGACTATTATGGCACACAATAATGCGGTCTTGCTTTCTTTTTTTCCTTATTGTATTTTTTTTTTCTTTTTCCTTTTCTTTTTGTTTTTTCTTTTTTTGTACATTCCTTTTCTTCTTGCCCCCATTGTAGACAAGAAATTTGACAATATTATGGTCTTCATAGAATTCGTTCGTGTCGAGCTGACCCTGGAACCTGTATGCAAACTTGAAGTGGCGATCGTCACTGTGGCTCAAAGGTCCTATACACCCTCTTGTTCGTTCATAATATCTCTATCAGCCATGCAGATAGCCACCCATGGGTGGGACAGACACCTTAGTTGTAAAGGATTCCGATGATTGACAGGGCCATCTGTCGAATTCGTCACCAAGACAAGGGTTTCTCCAGTCGAATCTTGGTACACAATACGCCAAAGACGGGAGAATGAATGGAGCCGATAAAGAATGGTCCACTTCACGTGTCTTCCAGGGGGTGCTGAAGGAATGGTGAAAGAGGAATGGACGACAAGTGGGCCGGCCCTCCGTCTGATCCCCTGGACTCCTTAAATGGAAGGAGGAGGCCGAGGCTATCCTCAGCAACTGTACTCACAATACCGTACATACTTGACTGTAACAGCACTCTCTATCGAAGTCGTTTTATACACAGTGGAATACTTTGTAGGACATTCTGTTTCCGACTCGATGAACAAGCATGACCAGGGACATAGTTAATACTGAATCGTGTATGGGTGAGTGTTGTTGCCGGTTGGAAGGAAGCCCTTCCGAACTTTACTGTGGTCATTGGCCCGGATTTCTTCTTTCTCTCTTGCATACTAATATAGCAAGTGAATCCCTAATGGGAATATTTCATAACCATTGTTACTTACCTTTTAGCGAATCTTTGGGTACTAGGCAGTACTCAGGAACTTACTGATTTTGAAAGTACTGCACCTGTATTCGATGAGAGATCACTTATTCCCTCAAATGGGCTTTAGTGGACTTGAAAATTTGGGAAGTTACTCAGTAGAGACTATACTAGGTGGTTGGCGGAGACCGTTAGCGTCATTAAACGCGCTCCCAATCGGTCGGCCTGCAGGAAACCCAAGTCTTGGTAGTCCAAGGACAAAGCAGGCCAGAGGTGAAAACATCGGGTTTAGCCGTTTTTGACGAAACCCCAGCTGTCAACTTCCTGGTTTAGGATAAGTCGTCGGAGAGTTTACCGGGATGGATCCACTACCGTTTTGACACTGGAGCTCTCCCTACCCCCCCCCCCCCTTCTGCTTTTTCTCCGGCCCATAGAGCTGAGCCAGCCTTTTGGCCCATGATCAATCGGCCCGTCTTATGCAAAACAACAAGGGCCAGGTCAAACCAAAGGACTGTGCAGAAATAGCTCGTAGCTAGCAGATCGAGATACTGGGCGCATTAGTACCTTTGGCATGACCCGGAGAGGCGTCTACACACTATACCGAGGTATCTGGTCGTAAAAACAGCTGCAAATCCTTGACTGATGACTCGTCGGTCAGACACCAAGAATTACGAGTCAGTGTAGAAAGTATCAAGAGGATTCCCCTCACTAATACAGACGTATTTGGCGCTGTAATGGCTGTTGGAGCGTCAGTAACCAGCCCCAGATGGCGAAAGGGGTGGCAGGCAATAGTGAGAGGAGTATCAAAATTCGAATGGACTCATGACACGATGTCTGCACCAATGAGCAGGTAACTGTTGAGGAGGATGCGATCGCTCGCATCCTGGGCTCTTGCCATAATGGTCGAAGCGCTGTCGCTCACTTTCCTCTCTGGACTGTATGATGATTTTTTGACCATCCTTGAGCGATCGTAGGACCCGGTCCCACCCCATCCCCCATTGCCGGTATCCATCAGCTGTACTTATCCTAATATTGATAGAGCGTAGTCAGCGAAAACGTTAGCGAGGTGCGACGGCGAGCCAACGGTCGCAACGGCCCTTGAACCATCTCTTTTGGCGCTGTCGATCCCATTATCCGCTTTTCGGCCCACCATTCTCCAACCCCATTGTGACACAGTAGAGCTGTTTTGGCAGCCATATGTCTTTTTGATAGAACTCTTCCGATACCAACGGTGTGCTCTGAAAATAATCCTTACGCTTTCAAGTCTGAAAGCCTGTTTGCTGGCTGGGGCTGTGTACAACACCCCACATTGTCCATCTAGCCCCATAGTTGTCGTATTTCCGACTCCGTTATTGAACGTGGTCATCGAATATAGAGAACAACCATAACAGTCAGCAGAGTACTGGTGCCATGGCCCTTTACCAGGCCTCTGTGGCGTCGTGTGAAATAGTCACTCGGCGGTACTCTTATGAATTCGTAAGTGAAGTCCCACCTAGATAGCCCCCAAGGGGCCAGTATAACATGTACTTTGAAAGAGACGTAAAGCACTTTTTCGGACCCCCCTGTACAATATGATGGTTGATTAGTAGAAGCAGGATAGCTCTAGTGGGTCAGAAGAGTGAGTACACCACTAGTGACGGTATTAGTATGTAGATTGAGTGTCTCCGTTCCCAGGGAAGACATAGGTTCACGGCTGAAGCATTGGCGAACGATGGATGACCAACCATTTTCTTAGTGATCAATAGCCGGAATAACGCGCGCCGGATAATTCTTTCCCACAGTAGTGATCATTGTCCTTCACAAGACGCTTCTTGTATGATATCTAGCTATTTCAGAGGCCATGCAAGCGCGTGACATGTCTCCCACGCGTTTCAGGCTTGGGATAGATCGAATTCGCGGGCCCTTGCTGTAACTTTTTAGTGCCGGCTGATGCCCGAGAAATACTTAAACTGATGTACGCTAAAAGCAACTGGTCGCCTTTGGACCGCCTTGGTCTGATGGCTTTCCTGTTGTTAGGTTAGACCCGTCAACGTTAAGAGGCTTCCTGGGGCTGCGGCAAAGCCTAAGCTCCGGATGCTGGGTTTATCACCCGGTGCATGAGTCACTGCCTCCCAGCCTTCCAATCGCGATACAGTCACAGTGCCTGGAATTTAAGATTGTTATTGCCCTTTGGTGCGGAGGATCCGTTATACAGAGCGAGCGACACATCTGGGGGGGCCATTGTAAGAGGGGCTAAAACAACTTCATGGATAGTTGGTGAAGAGGGGTTGGACGATGTGTCTCAGCGGTAGAATACGTAGACTGTCACTTTTGTCAAGCCGGTCAATGTGATGGTATTGCCAGTACCCAGTAAGTACTCTGTATGGAGATGCTGGCCAGTGCGTCCGCCTCACCCAATAAGAGCCGGTCAAAAGCTTGGGACATCGCGCCATGCAAAGATTTCCCGAGGATGCTAATCCGCTTTGGGATTTAGCGAGCGCTCCGGCCACAGCATTCTCTCGTAGTATTCAGAGATCTAAACCAGACACCACTGCGCTCCCAAGTGATTTTATGTTGCATAAAAGCTCGTACACCTAAAAAAATCAATGTGGCTCACACAATAGCCGGGCAGGAGCTGCAATCAGTCAACCATGTCCGCCTGATTAAGTTGGTCATTATTGGGGGCGACCGCTGGCAGATCTATTTTCGCTGCCGCCACTCAGTCTGTGCACCGGTAGATACGACCAAAAGTACCAAATGAACAGAGAGGCCTGTCGTCATAGCTTTGGTGTTCCTGGTTTGTTGCATCCGGACAGAACTAATGCGGAAAGTATATCTCGCGAGGGGAACCCCTCCATGGGGATGAATTATTGACGAGGAGAATTTAGTCTGTAGGATGAGGTCATGGCCTTGGGTCCCCTCCCAACATCACATGTAAAACGATCGATGGAACAGGATAGTCATCAGAGAAAACCGTCCAATCCTTTCCTTCCAGGGATCTCCGACACCATGCGCTGGACCTGGCGGAAGTGATTACCGTAGCCTTGCTAATTCGGGTAAAGATCGGTCACTTTCAGTTGATCCCTCAAGGAACATTTTTAGCGCCATCTGCTGGAAGTCAGCTCAGCTTCCCCCTAGCCTCGCCATGCAGTGCAGTTCGCAGAAGACTGTTCCCTTCCTCAAAGCTAGAGTGGGAAAGCCAAGTTCAACGGTGCTAAATATTACGTACCCGGGGCCGGTCGCAAGATCGAGCAGCTCCACGGCAATGGCAATGGACCGGCAATAGTTTCCAGTAGCCATGTCTGGGTTCGCTTGGGGCATGCCAAAAGTTGCACTAGCAAGCAAGCCACTAGAACGAACCTATTGTACTGGTAGTTGGTATTGCTGAGTACTCTTCAATTTAGATTGAGGGGCTATGATCCTCTTTGAGTCAGATCTCTCCACGGAGTACCGGTGGTAAACATGGGTCTGAAGCGTCATGGGATAAGGATGGTAGTGTGAGTTAAGGGGGGTTTTCCACAGTTCATATCAATATTTTTGGTCGTTGTCTGACTCGTAGCTGCATATCGGTTGCCCACTTTCTCATCCAACTGTCTACGATACGTATGCGACATGCATTACTAGGGGATTACACACCCTACAATAAAGGAGGGAGGGAAGAAAAGAAAAATCAACACAAAAATTTTGTAACAAATGATATTCACGAAATGCTATCTCTTGGATTCCGATAAATTCGAGGGGCAGAAGTCTTATTAAGTTCATAGTCGGCATACTTCTTCGATCTCAGAGCCGTTGGAACGAAGGATTACATCACTCAACCCAAATCATGGTTCTGAGTGAGATGTAACCGCAGAAATGACCCCGTCATATGAAGCACCTCATAATATTGTCAGAGCACAGTGGTTGTTCTCACTGTTACACCGTATCCTGATAATAACACACCTGTAAGGAGCGAGATTCAAAGTCAAGATCAGTCTGAGCCAAAGCTTGTTCTCTGCAGTAAGCCCGTATCGTATGCATTCAAGATCCACTGTTCCAATATCCTTCCTGGACGTTCCATTTGGTACAATGACCCCCTCCGAGAAAAGTGAGAAGAGTCATGAGCAAGAGGATATCATCTCGCATACATTAGGCGAGGCTTCAAAAACATAATACGTCCCTAAAGAAGAGGAAAGTAGATAAATGAAATTAAGAAGAAAAAAAATCGATAAAAAAAAAAAAAAAAAAAACCAAACAATAACGACCGCCTATAATCGCGGGCTTAATTAATTAATCTATAGATGCGCAAATCTACGATTCAGAAGTTGGGGCCACCATAAATTGACTGGTTACGTCAATATCTTGACCAGCAGACTCATGCATGGACATCCGTTACACTAGATGATACTGGGGATTGGCGTCGATCTGAGGCCTATACGATAAATAACGCGCCCGTTCGTTGGCCATCGCCAATCATGTGGCCTAGATCTCGGCTCGGAGATGGATCGTCCCCCAAAGACCTGCAACGTGCATGCCACGGTTGAACAAGTAACAACGATAAAATACTGCCTCTGCCATCCCTTTGGTTAAGTAAAGGGTATAACCATGTCTTTGAAACAGTTTTATAGTGGAATATAAAAAGCCACTGACATACTAGTCAACAGAGATTTTATTAGCCCTTCCTTCTGTTTGGGTCTTTCGCGCCGAGGGAACGTCCTACTACTACTTACTCCGGTGGGGGAGGTCTGCTGTGTATGATACGACCGCGCATACGGCACGATATCCTTTCGGGGAAATAGTCCGATCCTGGGAGGGCCACTGATAACAGCACAGAATATGTAGTGCACTGTATTTCATTTCTAATGGTGTGGCCTAAATATTTGCTAGTGCCTATCCTTCCCGACTAAGTGAGCACGCTTGTTGCAGCTACCTATCACCGATCGATCGATCGGAAAGTTATGTGCATCGATGCTCCATGGAGTAAGTAACTTCGAAGGCCAAGTGTCGGCTTGGCTCTTTTCCAAGTTCCAGCACACCGTTGTACAGATTTACCCCAACCACTGACGCACTAAAGGATGCTCTCCGGTTCCACCATATTCAATAGTTTACTGCTATTACTAACATTCTCACACTAGTCTGACTTTAGACCCATTATTGATCAGGAAAGTAAGACCAAGATGCAGGAGCGCGAGGTAAGTTCATGGTAAATGCGCTCGCCGGGGTCCCGACCATCACGGAAGGCGATGGCTGAACCAAAGAGTAAAAAACGAAAGAAAAGAATAAAAAAAAGAACACAAAAGATATTAGTGGTCTGTATACTTATGTCGGTGAGATGAGGAAGTGCAGAGAAGGATTAGAGAATCAGATATTCCCAGAAGGTTAGGAGGAGGGGGGGAAAAAGGGATGATGACAATGGTGCCACCCACGAACGGCTACGCCCGAGATCTCGAGCAAGGGAAAGCGGGGAGCGTCGTACCGTACCATGGAACAAGCAACGCAGGCACGGGTAAAATACCGATATGCTGCTTACCAGCCTTTCCTCAAGAGTCTGAACTTCCTGTTTTCCTTCATTCATTCTGCCATTGCGTTTGTTATTCGATCCTCCAGTCCTATAGCTATGTGCGCCAGCTTTTTTGATTGATCACAACTTTCCCTACAAATTCTGTAATCTACGCGCGGGGAATTATCCCATATCACGAGCGTAGGGGATGGAGGGTCAGGGGTAGCAGTTGTTGATTCCCTGCGGCAGGAAAATCTAGCCACGGCTGCAGCTAAGTTTTGGGCGGTTGTGCTGCCCTGCAATGTGAATGGACAGATCTCCGCCAGTTGCGATCCAACGGTGCATTTTCTTTTGGGCTAGCTGCAGCCGGAGATGGACAGATATAGATTAATGGTGAGTGTGTACATCGATTTTGCTGTTATGCGACTCCGTTTCCTCACTGTGGTTACTTTCAGATCTCTTCCCAATAAAGCAGTAGTAAACATATGGTTAATCCTTTCTGAAACACAAGCATAGCTACTAGTAGTCACGGTCTATGATATCCTACAGCTGCTTAAGGGCGGATCGTAACACAACAACAGGAATCACCACACTTCATCTTTCATCGTAAAAGGCTCATCTGTGATCAGGTAGGAACTGTGTCCTAAATTTTCTAACGAAGACAGATGATGGAAAGTAGTGAGGTGACCTGTCTCTTAAGCATTGCCAGCATACATGGGAAACCATGACCCGTTAGACTAAAGAAAATGGTCACCGCAGCCCAGCCTTATATTTTGGGATCGAATTAGATCTTATCAACGATCGTAAACTTGGGACAATGCTAATGCGGGGAGCCTTACTTGGCGGTTCGCCATGGATCGCAATTTGGTGAGGGTTGAGGGAAAAAAAGAAAAAAAAAATAAGAAAAGAAAAGAAAGGGTCAATCATCCCAAAATTTAGCGAAGAAATTAGGTGTATTGAACTTGACCTTCTCGTCAGCATATGATCAATGCTTATGAAACCACCATCTCCGTTTGATATTCCCATAAAGTCCAATTTGGAATTATTTCCATGTTCAGCAATAGAAAATACAATACCGAGTGAGTATTGCCCGCCTGTTGCGATATTTGCATATCTGCGTGTCTGCGGAGTGCCGATCAACTATTCGTGAGGGTATACTTGAGATCTCTGATGTTGTCAGCGAAATGCTTAGCACACCAAATCCATCGAAACCTTAAGGAAAAGCTAAAAGGTCAAAACTATAGTCGCGAGGGATGGTTTCATCGTAGAAGGGGAAGATGGTGGTGTATCATCCAGAGACAAGCGCGTTCACATATGAACAAAGAATGGGTGGTGTCTTCGTCAGTAGCAAAGTCAAGTTTCATCTGGAACTTATTCCCTCAGCCCATAAAACTGCCTGAATGTTGATAAAACTGCTTTAGTTATCGGGATCAATTCACTCATTAGTATCTAGCCACTGTTTTTGCTAGTTAATGTGACAGGCTTGCTAGACTCCGAGGTCAATTCATTCCCGATATGGTTCTTTTAAAGGTAACATACTATATCCCCTCTCTTCCTCCAATCTCCCTCTAATCTCATTTTCTAGCGAACAAAAAATTCCAGTCTGTTGGCAGTTCTTAGTATCGTGTGCGATCCACTTCATTGGATACGCATCGATGTCTCCTAATTTGGACTAGCACCACATTGACTCGATGAGGGTAGGAATTATCCTTCGCAGGAGTCATGTTGGTATACCTCTAGAAGAGGACTGATTCTGCCGTTTCAGCACGTTGTTGTATACCGGCTTCTTTCCAATGCAACCTCATCGTTGGGTTTAATTCCAATTCAGCCTTCAAGAAGATTTTCTCGCCTAAGGAAGTTTCGGAAATTCTAGCCAGTAATTAATCTGGTCGTAACAATAAAGCTGCCACATTAAAAAAAATTCCTTCATTCCCATTCTTATGGTTTATCTCCGCGGTGGTAAAGGCCTGTTTTAAGCCTAAAGCGACAGAGATGGCAAGGGAGAGAATACCTCGCCTGTGGAAGTCGGAATAGAGAATGTGAGTTGTGGGAGCAGCGGCAGTTCGTGTGCAGTAAGTTAGTTTGAAATACGTAACATGTATGAAATTTTGGTAATAAGTGTATAGGTACATACGCGGTAAGGAAAAAGTGGAAACTTGTATTGAGAGGGCGGTTATGTAATTTGACGCGGTTTTATTTTTCTGTTTTTATATTAAATTTATACTTTTCCTCCTCCTTCAGCCAAAAGGGAAAAAGGAAAAAAAGAAATTCTCGGGGCCAGGGACACCCCCCTGGTAAGGCTCCATCGCTCCCCACCCAGATATCCGCACATCGCCAATATGATCCCAACCCACTCCACACTTCGTCGAAGATCCGCAGTTCGCAGCCGTAAAGCTTCTGTAATTCGCCGTAACTTTAAAGTGGTCACAACCTCCGGTATGATTCGACGATCTCATAGTCCGTTCTGGCTCCTCCGCCTGCCTGTCTCTCTAATTTTCCAGGTCTGAGCTCATCTGTCCTAGGCCGACGTAGTTTTAGTAGCTCCTGTTTGGATCCTCCCATATCTCGCGTGTGTGCGGGCCTGAGTGTTGGACCTAAGTGGGCTAAGTATAATTATAATTGTCTTTTATATTTGTACGCATTATAACTATTATAATCTTCTGCTGGCCGCCGCTGCTCCTTCTTCCCATTGTTGTTCTTCCTCTTATGGTCCCGCCCACCCTGCTGGCTCAACCAACTACCCACCACCACTCCTACTACCTAAGGTATTTACCTGCCCTTTTCCTCTGCATCTTCTTCCCCTCTGAATTCTTGCATTCCAATCAAAAGGAAAGAAAGAAAGATTCTCTCCTTCCCCTGCCCGAGACATCTTCGATCCCATTGTCTTTTTCCTTTTCCCGAACCCACTTTTTTCTTCCCCCCCCTTGACATTTCACTGCCATCTCCCACCCCCCCCAAACTTTCCTTTCCCTCTTGATTGTCTGGAGGAGATCGTGTTCCTTCATAACCTACCCTACCATTTACAACCATCTCTTCCTACCACACCCATCCAACTACTTACTCCCGACATCTTGAGTCCTTGCATTTTCTTTCTTTCCCTCCGTACTCTATTCTCCCCATCCCTTCCCTCCCCTCCATTTGTGGTCTGTTGTCATTATTATTCGCCTGTTACTGTTTTTCAATCCTTCCGATCTTGCATTTGTATTTTTGGGCGCTCTTCGTTGAGGTCGCTAAGGAAGAAAAGAGGAAAAGAAAAAGGCTCTAGAGAGACGGAAAGGAAGAACCAACCAACGTCTCCCTTCCCACGCGACGCATTCATCTTCACTATCCCTTGCGTTCACTGCGCCTCCGCCGCTCCCGCGAACTCAAACATTGTCAAATCTATCTTTTGAGGGAACTCAGCACGAAATACCGACTGCTAATCCAGCTGTTTGGACTTCCTGTGCAAGGTTTGGCCTGGGACAGATGGTTATTCGAAGAGCTGGAAGGGCCGTTCCGATTTGACCTGTTCGCTGCGCGTTGCGGGTGCGTGCCGTACTCTCTTGGTCGCCCTCTACAAGAACTCACCCCAACATTTGCG
Organism: Aspergillus costaricaensis CBS 115574; assembly: GCF_003184835.1. Taxonomy (NCBI): domain Eukaryota; kingdom Fungi; phylum Ascomycota; class Eurotiomycetes; order Eurotiales; family Aspergillaceae; genus Aspergillus; species Aspergillus costaricensis. The sequence continues at coordinate 289,632 of NW_020291835.1, forward strand.
GGCACTTTCCATCGCGATCGCATCGACTTCAGACTACCTGACCTTCTTACGCCACCAGAAGCCCCGGAGCACTTACCAAATATTGTTTTGAAACCGTGTTGCCGCCTTCCGCCGCTTATTATTCTCTTGGCCGATCCAGCCGAATCTCTCGCTCGAATCTCGCCCGATATCGTCGCTTCCACCCCCACAACCGCCACCACCCCCAGACAATCTTGGGTGACGAAAGACGTGCCACTGATTCACGTTCCAAGATTTTCTGATCGCTGAAATACTATATAAACTCAGATCTTTGGTGGGAATAAATCGAGGTGAATATTCGATCGCGAAGTCAGCGAGTCAGTACGCCGCAGCGAATACGTTTAATCTTTCCGCCTTTTGAGGTTCTGGGAGCTCCGTCGCAATCACTGTGAAAGCCCTCACACTTGCTATTACGGTACAATCTCACCATCTTATCGGGGTAGCACAGCCGACACCAATCTTTCCGCTGGACGGTCGCGATAGGCATTGGATGAGATTGGGAGTACTTGCCCTGTAAACCTTCGAAACAAGCCGTTGGCGTGATGGGGTCGTTAGAGGCTGAGCACAGGCACAGGTATATTTACCCTATGATAGCTTGTCGCAATAGTCGAACGGGGGTTCACCAACAGCAAATTTGCTAACGATTCTTGTTTGGTTTCTAGGGAACATCTACCAGCTCTGGGCTATCTTGGTAAAGACGGACCTAGCTACGCTCCGAAGCACCCCGGTATAGCAACAGCACATACGTCCTCGCCAACACCACTGTTGAGTCCTACCACCATGTATACAGGTCAACCCTTACCTGTTTCCTACACTAGTTCGACTGGTCCTGGTCATCTACAAGCTGGATACATATCGCCCCCGGATTCGCGCCGCGCGCTTGAGGAGGAGAAGGACAAACAGCAGCAACAGCCTCAAAGGCAATCGCTTCCATCAATCCATGAGGCTCTAGGAAATGACAATCATTTACCATACCCTGCGCCGACCCCGGCTCCTCCACAGCAAGCTCATCACGCGCCACCTCATTCCTTACCTTCTAACATTGTTGGGCGGCCAGCCACCGAGGGACCCCCAGGGCCGCCGAATCCCTTTTCAAGTGGAGCAGCGACTGGCCCTTTCATGCGGGAACCTGCTTTTCAGCACCAATTGCAAGCGGAAGCCTCAAGGTCAAGCTTGACATCAATTAACACCCAGGATTCAAGGAACGCGTCCTTGCAATCACTAAATTCTGGGAAGTCACCTACTCAAAGCGCGAAGACCGGTATTACTTCGATTTCCGGATCCCAAGTTGGCTCTGGCTATGAGTACAGCGCGCCTCCTTCTGCCGGCAGTGTGGCCTCGCCTAATGGTTATGGTGCGTTTTCGCAATCATTCTCATTCCAGCCGCAACCCCCATCAAATGCAGCAACGTATGCTTCAACTTCTTATGATGCTCGATCATATGCGGGGACATCATGGAAACCTGGTGTACCAGAAACTGCTCGTGTGGACGATGTAAAACCGAGTCTAGCGACCCGTCCAGCCATTGCGGGGCAACCACAAAGCGATTCTGTTAAACGTCACCTGGATATTTACGATGTGGAGACGTCTCTGAATGAGGTATGTGATTTTCTACTATGGAACCAAGTGGATCGAAATTGAATCTCCAATTGGTCCTTTGATATGAAGTGCCAAATCGCTAATAATACTAGATTGCCGAGATGAGCACAAGAACCTTGGATTTTTCCAGGCACTATGCGGCAAGGGCGCACCACACTCAGCGTTCTGGCCCTGTCTTGGGTTCTCTGCCCTCGATCCATGAAGTTGAGGAGATGCTCAACATACAGCGTCGTAATCAGGATGCTCTAATTCGCATACGGACAGCGATCTTGAACCAGGAACATGCACTGGCAGAACAGATGGCTCAAAGAAAGGCTTTCAAAGCCGGTGGGGTGCATGACGATGTCCACCACATGGCAATGTACCAGGAGGAATACAAGGGCAGTGGCGGGTTCGCTGGCCCTGATTCCAAAAAACGACGAGGGGTGCGTCTATTCTGGATAATTTCTCTTTCCGTTGTTTCCCATTCCGTTCTTATTTTTCCTCTTGCCCCCTGATCCCGTTTACTAAGGGATTACCCCTCGCGCCCCCCCCCCCCAATTTCTTCACAAGCATACCCACTTCTACTTTTGCCATCGCTAACAGCGGCGCTCGTACAGAAAGCTGCCCCTCCCGGTCGTTGCCACAGTTGCAACCGAGCCGAAACACCGGAATGGCGCCGTGGACCCGACGGTGCCCGGACTTTGTGTAATGCATGCGGCTTGCATTATGCAAAATTAACTCGGAAGATGGGCGCGAACAAGGCATCATCCTTGGGTTCAAATCTGAAGCCCAAGACTGCCCTGGACTCCGCATCCCCGAGTAGCCATTAACTTATTAGCCTCTTCATTTATGTGGCGTTGGAACGGCATGGGACTAGAAGTGTCAGGCGTTTTGAGTCCTGTTTTCACTTTTGATCATTACCTAGTGTTGGCTTCGTTTTGGTCCTCGTTTGATCTGCTTCAGGGTCAAGGTTTTCCTTTCGGATGGTTTGGATGATCACGAAAACTCCGGGCATGCGGACTTGATTTGGTTTGGTCCCATTGGTCCCTTGAATTACCTTCTAATACCCCTTGCACGTTGTGGGAAAAGGTATTCCGATAGATTTTTTTTTGCTGTTTTCTCCAGTTCCTTTTTTTTTCTTCCTTTTTCCCTCCTTATCCCACTTCCCCCCAAACCCCGCCTCGTCATATTTTGGTGGCTTTAATCTTTACTCCGTTCCATCAACCTTGTGCAACTGGCTTGTGTGCACCCTAACCTTTTGTTGAATTTTTCTTACGCGCCGCTTGTCTTTGGTATTATGCTACTTGCTGTCTTTGCTCTGGTTTACAATTATACCCCCCGTTTCCTACCAATGTCCTGCTGCTTGCTTGGGAATTGCAATTACCTCCAGATGTGCCTATATGATGTTCATGCACTCATGTCTGTCGTTGAAAATTGAAGAGGGTCTACTGCCTCCGTGTTATGACTAAAGTGTAAAGATAGTTTTTTTTTTCTTCTTTTCTACTAAAAATTTACTATATATTCTTACTATAATAAATGATTTGTCATTGAGAGATGACCGATGCATCTAGTATCTGCTATGAGGAAAAATAAAACTTCATTCAGTAAGGCGGCTATGATGGCGAGAAATACCAATTCAATAATGCAGTCCGAGCAGTAGCTATCCACGGATCCTTAGTCTTAGCCTGCACTATTGAGGCGCAAGCGATGAAGGGGCAATAGCGCTTGATTACATGGCTCTCCCACGCCCCGGGATCTAGTCGCCGGTACCTTTGGCCACCACTGCCCACGGAGTTGTGGCAATGGTTGGGAGCCAGGGGCTAGGCAAGATAAACTCGGGCATTGCTTCTTTGGCCCTTTCTGTAGCGTACCAACGTGTTGATTCAGGGCGTTCTATAGTTTAACCGGCATGACCCCGATTGGTGATGATCCTGCGCTAGTCACAACTTCGACGCCCCTATGATGCATTTAAGTGGCGTCTATAGGCTTCCATACCTTTTCCGTTCCGTAAATCATATACACAAAGTCCCTTGGATCGGTCAATTTGAATAAAGATTGCTTTGGGGACAAACCTCGGGATGTCCGGGCTCTACAGTGGACGGCGGGATCAGTGAACCGAAACTGATTACCAAATTGGGCCTACAAAACATTGATTACTTAAGTTTGCTTTCGGCCGACCCACATGTAACCAATGAGCAGCACGGTCGGGGGAGAACCCGCTGAGGGCTGGAAGCAACCAGAAAGCCCTCCAAGTTCGTACCATGTCTGACTCTGTGGCTCTGGCACACGAGATACGGAGTAGCCTACGTCGAGCTATTTCCCTTACTCGTCCGACAACTCTCTGAATAACTTCAGGTTCACTAGCGCCCATGTTTCCTAGCAAATATCAGTTCAGTAAATGGTAAAACAAATCATGCCAGGGTTCTGTTTGGGTCGAGTGCTGTCAGATTATGTGGTACTTGCGCTACCCCGAACGATCGAACCGATCCGATCTCATCTTGTCTCATCTTGCAGGGGTTCTCGAAAACCAACTACTCACTACTGAGTCAATTGTTCCTGCAACTACTCTTAGTAGTACTGTAGTAGTAGCAAAACATTGGCTACCATCCTGGCCCCGGGATGACGCACCTCATGTAGATACCTAGACTAGATATGCTGAGTGCATACAGAAGGCGGTGGCTAATGGTTGCTTAAGATCTTATCCTGTACACCCCCCCTCTCACCGCCAATTCATCCCCGGCATCCTGCTTACCGCCTCGAACGCCTCTCACTCACCTTCTTGTGAGGTCAGGTGCAACCATTTCCGCGGGGCTGGCTTGGACAGGTCTTCCTAATAATGGCCCGGAGATTGTTTTGGTATCCGCATATTTTCTATCGATAGGCTAAATCAGATAGTCTTCAATAGTCTGCATATGGAAGAGTTCACAGAATCTGTCATTCATCCGAGAAAACCTCGACCTTCCAATGAACCACTACTCATTACACTCACTCCCCTTTTTGTAGCGAACCCAAAGTAATGGCACTCAGTGAAATCGCACCAGAAGATAGTACCTATGATGTCTGTTCAACTACGGACAGATAGTTTGTCTAGAGATGCCATCAAACTCTCCTTTAAAGACCGTCTTCACCGTGTGACATGGTAATCAGTCAGCTGCAAGAACTATTGCCATTTCCCCATAATTTTACCGAATACAACCAGATGAGTACATGGTCAAAAGTTGCATATGGAAAATCATCCCATGTAAAAAAAAAAAAAAAAAAAAAAAAAAAAAAAAAAAAAAGGAAAAAGAAAAAAGAAAAAAAGGTCCGTAGGTTGATTTGGAATTAATCTACAGGCCGTGTCTCCACGTCCGACGCGACTTTTCCATTGGTTATTTCTCGATCACGATCATGCCACACATCTATCAAATCTGAGATTAAAGTGGCCCAGCCTCCATACCGTTTAAAAGTGCTTCCCTCGGCCGTCGCCGCCGGTGCCCGATAAAGTAAGCCTGATAGATTAATTAATTAATCGCCACTACACACCCAACAGAACCCTTGTTCAAGTTGTCTCACGGACGGGATCTCGGGTGCCAAATTCCACTGCATCTGTGCCCCCCGAGATCCGACCGATCGGACGAATCGAGGTTACGTCATGGGAGGCTGAGCGGAAAAACTACTCAATATAAGTTAATCTAATTTGAGTCAGGGAAAGAATATTCTCGATTCAACGATGTTCTTTGGAGGGCTCCGAACTCCGAAATTAACTCATAACTGACTAGTATGTAAGTAGATTAGGCTAAGATGATACTCGATGTCATTTTTGGAATTAGTATCTTATAAAATCTTGTGTCATGTGCTCCCGCTGCTTCCGAGAAGATCATGCATAGCGCCGCCCTTGATTGGCACAACGTACAGTATGTATAGTATGTAAACCCAAGGTACGTACTATTTTCCCACCTGTATATACTCCGTAAGTAACTCCTTCTATACATAGGCAGTCTATTCGGTTCAGTAACATAGTGTCTCACTACAGGCCCACTGCAACCACTCTGTCGGTACTGCTGGCCGTAAAGGCATCGACATACCGACCTTCCGTTTCTGTCTCGTTCTGTGTCTGCATGATGCAATCCTTAGGTGCACTATCTACGGATCCTGCCCGTGCATACAAGCTCACTTTATGACATAAGGGTGGTTGCTGTGGTAGCCTCATGAATTGCCTTACAAGTTAGAGTGTCTCGATGGGTCATCTTTGCAGAACTATCATCTGATCTCACAGAACTTTCTGTTACAGTCGCTGAAACTTGTCAGCTCGCTCGCATACACAACATACACACAGAGACAGAGAGGGGGAGAAAGAAGGAAAGTCGTCTCTTTTCCACTGCCTCACAATTCGTGTGTACTCCGATTTGAGCAGCAATCATGCAACTGGGAGGACTTTTGTGTTTTCCTCGAGACAACCCATAGGCTGCTTGTGGAAGTTGGCCCTGATTAGTCTCATGCCAAGCGGGTCTGAAGGGCTTTCTCATAGTAACACGTTGTCCTTGGGCAGTAGCCCACTGTGTCCCAGGCTGACACCCTTGGATTTTTTTTTACACAAAGGCATCAATAATTGACTTCTCCAATTGACACCGAAGCCAGTCTTGAAGAAGCAGACCTACTTGAGACCTGAGATCGTCGGTTCAAAAAAAAAATATTACAATGGCATACATTCCCTCCTTCCATTGATCGGCGATAAGGGCCGATGTCTGGGTCGATCGGGAGATGTCCCTTATCGAGCCCACAGTTCGCGGACTCCAACCCCTTGCCCGCCCACTCTCTTTGGATCGTTGGGCCAGATCGACATATTCGCATTCGTGCTGGTTCCTGATTGTCACCCAAGATTCTCTTTTGACTTCCGCCGTGTCCCGGTGTGGTCCAGGCCATAGCCAGCTATTTTTTTTGGCTTACACAAGGTCACGAACCACTTAACTACTACATACTAGAACATTCCCATCATCCACGATCGGAATACATCCCTGAGTGGATCGATGGTCCTGAAGCATCGGAATCTGATAGGTGACAGCGCTATGAGGCGCAAGTAAAGTCCGGAAAGTTTTATTGGTATCCGGAGGTAACAAATCTTGGGATTGCAGCTTCTCGAACTCCCCTTCCTACCCCATACAGCCACCAAGAATACCCACCGTCAGCATGAGCGTCGTATGCTATTTCGGTGGGCGTTGTGGGCCTGTACTCCGTTGGTCGCGTGCGCCCCAAATCCTCGCCAGCTCTGAAGCCTCACCGATTCTCGTTAGAACTGATTTTGGCTGTTACTAAGTAATGGTAGTAGGTAATAGTCGGTATCTCGATGCATACGCCCCTGTATGCGAATACCTGCTCGCATACATACATACATCCATACCAGACCCCTGTCCTGCGTATTACATACGCCAGTCTTGTCTGATTTGGAGGCCCGATTTTATTTATGCTGTGAAACATGACGTCCCCATCACTATCATGTAGGTACGCCCCTACATGGCACGTACTATAGGCATTAGGTCTTTGATAAAGGACATTGACACTTCATGATCGGGCATATATCAGAACATGAGTCCGCTGTTACACGACAGCAATAGTCAAACTTGACATACGCGGCACCTTTTTGCATGATGCCTCGGTATAGTGTTGGAAAAACTTGTTTTTTTTTGGCAGCGCTCTACTTGGTCTGCATGAGACTTGACTTGAACAACTGATGCATCCCAAGCAGAACAGTCAGATTAACTAAATATTACATTCCTGCTCCGTGCATGCATGCATGCATACTGTATGCTCATATGTGCACTTGCCATGCAGCAGCGTAACCCTGCGTTAGGTAAATCATGTATGCTGTATGTACAAAAAAGAAAAAAAATAAAAAGGATGTATTGGAGTTGTAGCGGAGTGTGTATGTAACTGACCTTACATGCATCCAGTGTTACATACTAGACCTCCATACGTACTTGTATCTGCAGGTTTGCGTGTATCTACTAGTAGTCTCACGCCTCGTGTCAATCGAGGCGTTGGAATGCGATTGGTGGGACGGGGCTTAAGTTTTTAAGGTATCTAGTGGTGCGATTCATGCGACCCAAGAACGGAACTCGCTAATCGGGCCCCAGCCTACTACTTAACCAAGTTACCCAAGTTACTCTATCCTATCATGACCCAAAGGACACCAAAATCTATGGATAGACTAAATCTCACTTAGTTCCTGGAATGGATAAGTGCCAACTCAGCCAGCAGTGCGCCCCTCATACTATTTTTCTGAGACCACAAGCCATGACTTATGAACACGAGGCGGGGAAGTTAAAAAACAAAAATAAAAAACAGACCGGGAGGGAGACCGGAATGCACGGCTGCCTAAGTCCAGCTGCTAGGATGCCTTAGGAAAAGCCTCCTGCAAGTATGCACGTAAGAAGTGCAGACTGAGCGGGTTGTGGGTGGATAACAATACCTAGGCCTTTTTTTTTTTTTTTTCTCTTCCCAACCCCATCTCAAGATTTGAAATTTCAAATGTCTCACTATTCCTCCTGAATGGTTCTTTGCTTCTAGTTGTGGTCCTATAGTTTCCCCAGTTACGTTGACTCCCCAGTTCCCATACAGATGTTGCTTTTTCTAGTAAGAGCTTCGCAAGGATTTCCCAATTTCCTTCCACCCCTCCCAATGATATCCACACTGGTTATCTTGAAGCTTGTATTACCTAAGTTTAGGTCCCGTCGTATCCTTTCCTCTTCCATCGCAATCGTAGCCCGCGAGTCCCGTCCGTTCCCTCCCCCAACAATCGACAAATCGAACCTAGACTTTTTAATTTTTTTTACGCTTTGTTTTGCTTTCCCCCGTCTTCAAAACCGGGCAGTGCTACGATCTATCGGTCAGCAGCATGGAGCTTTTACCAAATGAGGGTTAGAACAAGCGATCCCACGGGATGAGAGGTAACACTCATCTTGGGTTCCCGACTAGCGTGCGATGGTGGCTCGATGGACAAGACATCAGATCTCGACCAAATGGGTTTTCCTGCACATAGCCCCACCGCGGATAACCCCGCTGACTGGATGGAACAAAGAACCGTAATGGAAGGCGCTTGGCCATCTTAAATTTTAGATGGGGTACTACTTACTTTAAGCATGAAGAATTCGCAAGCCAAGCATCACCGCTAGAGGGGAATTGGAAGGAGGGTGATAATTGAGGAGAAGAAAGAAAGAAAGAAATTCACGAAAAAATTCTTTTCTTGCCCTGTTTGTAAATGGTGTTTTGGTCTATCCCCCTAATTTTTGGACAAATCTTCTTTCCCCAACAAGGGAATTTGAATTTGGAATTGGGTTCGCGATCTCACGGTATGTTGTGTTACGGTGCACAAGGGCGCGATGAACCTATGGCCCCACTTTCACCGGGAACAAGACAGTTTAGGGAAAGTTTTTAAGATCGCGCTGATCGAGATCGCTGCGATGTCTCGGCAGAAGGGGCGGGGTGTAGTTACCGCATTCTTGCAGCGCAGAACAACCTATCTGATTCTTACTCACTCACTGCAGCAGGCCTTTTCCCAAGAGGGAAGAATATTACGAGACCTTTTCTTTGCTTTTCTTTCTTTCTTTCTTTTTTTTTTTTTTTTTTCCTCTGCGTTTCGGTAAGTTCATCCGTCGCTCCTTACTTTTCTTAGTTCTAGTATTCCTTCAATCACTTTTTAAAGAGTTTTAGATTCTTAACGTCGCTGAACATATAGCCTACGTACTTACTTTTCGCGGTAATTTACTCCCGATGTTGGCAGTTTTATAATTGAACATAATACCTTCCAGTATAGTCTGTCTCGTTCTGGGCCCTCCTCATCTTAGTCATAGTAAATTATACGTAATTAACATGTTATGGTCGCATCTTTTCTGAGACTGAACAACTGCCTAAAATGATTTTATTGTGTCTTTGTAAGGCAATCATGACAGCTGTCATTCAGCCTAACATATCCTTGTTATTGCTTATCCCTCACCCTCAACGATCGAGAAAAGAAAAAGGCAACGGGAAAGGCAACTGACTAACATATGTACATGACTTCCAGACAGCGTCCTCCATGCACAGGGACCCCTGCTAGTCAAGTTTCGCTTATGCTTATCAAACAGAGAATAGTATAGAGCAACAAGCAGGGGCCGATGCAGCTCGACCGACACCGGCGGTACATACCCAGGCTGTGAAGTACTGTAGGGAGATCGGAGAGTAATCCCGATCTGTTTCATTTAAACAATAACCAGATTGAGAAACTTCCATGCACAAATCATTATATGCATGGAATACAATGGCCGGGATAAAGAACCGAGGCGCTGGGACTTATCCGGTGGCTAACTTATTCATATTGAACAACTGTTGCATTATAACCAGGTCTCTAGATACCTGGCTTAGTTTCATGAGGTGTGAACAATATAAAATATGGCCCAAAAAGGTAATACTGCTTGCGCTCATGCCATCATGATTCGGTTGACCTCGATCTCTGATCGATGGAACACTATCGCGTGCCGCCAGTCGCCGCGCGCGCCCTTGCATTAGCTCGCCTCGCTCATGGCTGGTCCAATCACGACATGAGATTGCAAGATTGTGGCTCCTTTTTATCTGGGAGTTATTGCACATATATGATTGCATACATGCCGCCTGTGTGCGCTGTATACTCTACGAGTCATATCGGTTGAGATAGGTAAGATATTGGGGTAAAAGAAGCTCAAGGGTGGTGGCGGCGCAAGGGCGCTCGGACCGAGTCATAAATTAACATTCTTATGTATGGGGTAAGTAGTGCGATATTGTCAGGTTAGTTGAACTGACATCATGACAGCTCCGATCATGCCGATGTACATTATTATCTATCATTCTGACATGTTGACATTTCATTATCATGTCATGTATTGGGATTGAATACACTACGTACTCCGCTTTTCCTTATCATGGTCCGTCCGTCCTTGCCTGGCGTCCCTTATGTTGCACAGCAGAGCTCCTTGCTGCTGCTCCTTGGGCAATTATTGGCTTCGGTTAAATTATGAGGGTTGTCAACGTCCACTAACTGAGATCGTGCCATTGCTGGTTGAAACTAATACTACTGTGATGTGTCTGTTGATTCAGAGTAGTAATAGGTGCACTTTGGGAATTTATGCGGTTTTTCCTCAAAGGCATTAGTCGCATGCAGCGTGAATGTCAGGTATGAGTAGAAGGTTTGTGGAAGGCACCTGGAAGGCGCTTAAAACAGACTTGAGGATACTTATGGGATATTACTTGTAGAGAGCTATATTCAAATGCTAGAATATGGCAATCAAACAATAAACTAGTGTTCCTGACTCTTTCTTGAAGGTAGAAGTAAGCATTCCCCCATCGGTAGCTAACAACCCAACTGCTGCTGTGATTTTCTTGGTGATAACGATGGATTACTGGGTGAACGACATTAGTCTATGCTTCCATTGGCGAACCCAAATTAGGACATCACTAATAGAATGTACAATGGCATAATCATAAAGTTTCATCCACTACTATACTGGGAAAGGGTTATCTGGTTGACACCTCTTGATCACATGCGAACATTACCGCTTTCAGAACACCTCCGATAAGATAAAGGGTATCACAGTGCCATCACGTGCAGTCGAGCTCCCCTCCTTTGCCAACAACTACTAGGAGTAACACATCAAGTCCCAGTCCATCACCATCATCATCGTCATCAGCTTTATTACATCAGTGATTAATGCCAGTTACGACACATTTACGAATTGAATCCCACGATACGACAAGAAATTTTGATTAAGCCCGAGCACATTCTGTGGCGAGTGTTCAGTTTACTGTCAACCAACCTGTCATCTGCTGCTCCAATTACTCACACTACTGAGTTGATCTATCTAACCAGCTGTCTGCCTAAAAATGGCTCCTCCACTTGTGCCTCTCGCTGAGATTCCGACCGTTTCCCTCCTATACAAACTCAAGCGCTTGGTTCCAGTCTCCTCTCCGCTCGCACAGCCTTCCAAGGCTTTGAACGACACTGTCTCTCTGATCCGCAACGACATCACCAAATTGGAAGGGGTCGACTGTATCGTGAATGCAGCCAACAAGTCACTACTTGGAGGAGGTGGAGTAGATGGTGTCATTCACCGCGCTGCCGGACCTGGTCTGCTGGAAGAATGCCGCACCCTCGATGGCTGTGACACCGGTGATGCCAAGATAACCTCTGCCTATGACCTTCCGTGTAAACGAATCATTCATACTGTTGGGCCTATCTATGATCTCGAACTGCAAAGAGGGAGGGAGCGCCCGGAGACTCTGCTACGCAGCTGCTATCGCCGCAGTCTGGAGGTTGCCGTGGAGAACAACATGAAAAGCATTGCTTTTTCGGCAATCAGCACAGGGGTGTATGGCTATCCGAGTGAAGTAGCTGCCCGTGTCGTCCTCGACGAGACACGGAAGTTCATGGAGATTCCGAGCAACATCGGGAAATTGGAACGGATCATCTTCTGCAACTTTGAGCGCAAGGATGAGATAGCCTACGAGAAGTTTACTCCGTGAGTCATGACTTGTCCCTGGGTATGATGGTGGCATTGGTTTGACTAACAGTATTAGCCTGTTCTTCCCTCCAGAAGATCAGGGTGCCCCTAGCGCCAGCAGCGACCGCGAATCTCAACTCGAATCTGACGGTGAGTCTTCGAAATCGGCGGAGATGCTCGCAGCAAAGCTTCCCGACCCACCGACCGTTGATCCTGCCTTGAACGGAGAACCGGAGACTAAGAAGCAAAAGGTTAACGCGGGCCAGACCGAACGTAGCGGTAGAAGCTACATGGAGGATTTCTCTATCAGATCTGACGATGACTGGGAGGAGGTTGACAAATCGGAAGATGGCCGCACAGAGAAATTGGACGACGAGCCCGTTGAGGTTGATAGGCCTCCCTCTGCGACTGATGTGCAGAGCGTTCAGTCCAGTGGGATCATTGAGATGGACGGTTCCAACGCTTCAGACAGTGTGCTGGCAAAGGATTGGTAGTCGCATTGTTCCAGCCGACCATGAGATAGTTAATGCATTGAGTGATGCAACGTATGCTTTGAGCTTGGCGTTGAAGGGATTGATTTATGGGTAGCGCTTATCGACATGCAGCGCGGTTTTAATGAGATATCATCCTGGTATGTGGCATGTCTCTACGACTGGGCTTTCACTTCTCGGCAGCATTGTTTTGTCTTTAAGTAGTATTTCCCCTCCTAATGATGACATGCTTTATGTGCTACTTGAAAATTCGTTCAAAGAGCGTGAAGTAAACTGTTTTGAAGGGGTCTGTGATACTAGGGTAGTAAATTGGCCATCGCAATAGCATCTTGACTTTGCGACATCCGTAACAGCCGTTACATAGTATACAATCCTAGAGCTACGCCTCAACACTAATCAGGCTACAAGGTGCATATAGACTATATAAATTAATACTCTTATTATCGCTGACATACTTGCCTAGGATGAAGCTTCTAGAGAGTAAACAAGTCAGAGGGTATACAAAGCAGGCCAACAGACACGATGACGTCGCTGCCCATCCCGTGACCGCGCTGAGGGAGTTTGTACTGTTTGTGCCGTGTCTTACCTAAGGATAGATTGATCAGGGGCAATGGACCCGCTGATTGGCCTCACCGCTTGCGTGTCCCGCTTCCGGCGGTGTGTGAGAGTGGGAGAGAGTGACAGGCCGCCTGTCGTTGTTGTTAAACTGCCGCCTTCCCCTCCACGTTGCCTTTTCCTTCCCCTGGACCCCCTGATTGTATCTATTTAAATCGCTCACTTCCTCTTCGCATATTTGTTCTCTACCTTTGTTAGACTTCCTATTATTTATCACTAGTCATCATGTCTGCTACCTGGTTCGACCAACAGAAGAGGTCCTTCGCGGACGTCAAGATCGATGCTGCCAACGACAACGGCATCTCGACCACTGAGTTCCTTGAAGCTGCCGAGTCCCTCACCACTCTTTTCGGTATGCCATTGGTCGCTTCTCTTGATAATAAAGTGACAGTTCTGATGCTCTTCATTCAGATGTTCTCGGCTCCAAGGCTTTCACTCCTGTCAAGAGTGATCTGACCAACAACATCAAGGTTCGAACATACATAGTACCCCGCAGTCAGATGCTATCGGAAGCTTACCTTCTATCATAGAAAGTCAGGGAGAGGCAGCTGGCTGCCCCCGCTGAGTCTGAGACTCTCCAGGCTCTTGTTATCAACGAGTTGAAGACCAAGAAGCACGTCGCTTCTGAAGGTCTGCTCTGGCTTGTCAGGTATGTCCACCTACCCAGCTTCCCCCACCCCACTGGGTTTCAGCGGCTATTGAGTCGTTGTATACATGCCACTTGAGTTACACATGCTAATATACAATTTGTCCTGTGCTACAGAGGTCTTGACTTCACCGCCCAGGCCCTCCGCCACAACCTGAACAACGGCAGCACCGAGCTGTCCGACTCCTTCCGTGAAGCCTACGGCAACACCCTCAAGCCCCACCACTCCTTCGTTATCAAGCCCATCTTCTCTGCTGCTATGTCGGCTACCCCCTACCGCAAGGACTTCTACGCCAAGCTTGGTGAGGACCAGGCTAAGGTTAACGAGTCCCTGAACGCCGAGGTGGTGGCTCTTGAGAAGAACGTCGCCATCCTGAAGGAGTTCCAGGGCCGTAAGGAGGCGAAGTGGTAGATATAGGGGGAACATTTGTTCATAATGTGAGGAATATCTGGCATATTTACTGGGCGCTTTTTAAAGATGTATATATTTTCTAAAGAGTCTGAGACTCCTTGCATGATAACTAGATTTTTGAATCGCGCGGAATTGGTTGCTGAGGCCAGATCGTCCTAGCTACTCTGTGATGGACGCTGGAACAAATAATCGTCTATTTTGTGTCATCTTTAGACATGTCATCATCATCATGGCTATCCTATCAGCATGCAAGCATACAACCCACTTTTGAAAGAGAACTGAAACCGAAACCCAGTAGTACTAAGTGGTTATCGTCCGTCGCAGACGTCTCAACCCATCCCCGCCCACACTATATATCCCACTAGGATGCTCCCATCCCTTAATCAACAGCCCGTTAGCGCTACTTTGGCGCCGTCATAACTGTGGGCCCATTCCACTTCTTATGTCCTCGAGCAAACCAGTCAATCACCGCGAATAACAGAGCGACGCCAAAAACCGGGGCACCATAATTCATGCCGCTCGCCGTGACAGGCTGAGTTTCAGGCCACGGAAGGAATATCGTAATATAAGTACCGTACAGCATGGCAAAAGTATTAATCGGAATACCGAACCTCCCCAAGTTAAACGGGCCATAGCGGATCTCACCCGGGAAGCGAACTCGCTTGATCAGCATGAACAGAATCGGGACCAAATAGGAGATATAAAGGGCGAGAGTGTCCAGCGACAAGACGGCATTGAACGCCGCCGAAGAACCAATGTTGATCAAGGCAATCAGAACGGTGATTGTCGTCACTAGGAAAAGAGATCGCAGGGGGATCTTGTACCTAGGTGATACATGTGCGAAGAACGATGAGAAGGGGAATCCCTCGTCGCGCGCAAATGCCCATGTGAGCCGACTGACTGATGCTAGGACGTTGAAGGAGGAGTAGCAGCCGGAGAGGAGGATCGGGAGCATCATTGCGCTGGAGGCTGCTTTTGATCCGGTTTGTGCGTAGAATATTTCGATGATGGGGTATCCGGTCGGGGAGTCGAGGGCTTTCTGGAAGTCGCCCATGGTGTATAGCAGGGCTATGGCGAAGCCGAATGCAAGGACGGCGTTCACGCATAGACCCCAGACCATTGAGCGGGGGACGGCTCTGGGTGCGTCGTTGACTTCTTCGGACATGTGGATGACGCCGTCGAAGCCTGTTTGTGGGTTTATAAATTAGCATGCAGCGAAATGCTTGATAGGTAAAGGAGACTCACTACTTAGGGTGAACGCCGCTGTTAGCAATCCAATTGAGTAGATCACTCCCTTGTTGTGCCATCCACTCTGGTCGGTGACGAATTCTGTCCATACAAACTCGTTCGTGTGTCGTTGCCCTAAGACAATCATGACAACCATGATTGCCGGGTATGATAGGATATGGATGACACCTGATAGCACTTCGACCGGTGCTAAGAGGCGGCGCGCAAAGATGTTGACCAACAAGGGCAGGAAGAGCACTGCAAATACTAAAAGAGTCCCATGCCATCCTTCCGGCTCATAGGAAGGGTAGTTCTGCACAAGTAGTCCTTGGATCTCAGTGCCGACTAGGTATGGCCCAACGGCGACATTGGCCCACCATGCTATGACCTAGTATTCACGAAGTGGTGTCTGATTAGAGTGTGTCCACTGTCATCTTCGGCATCGGTTTACTGGAGGCTTACCGTGACCCAGCCTGCCATGGTGAAATTACGTATTAGCCATCAAAATCGAATATTTTTTCTCAAACAAAGGAGTAACTCACCTTGGATAAAGCTTAAGAACCGAGGTGCAAATGGCGCGAGCTCATACGTCCAGTGATACTGAGCACCGGCAACGGGATTACTGTGTACAGCGGTTAGAGGAACACATTACGACACAGGATGTTCTCGTCGTAGGAATCCTTGCTTACATCGATGCCATTTCTGCCATAGACAAAGTCAAGCATAGGGAGCCAGCGAAGGATAGGAGCATGCCGTAGACAATTGCGACTGGGCCACCGTTCAACAGTCCTGCCTGAAGACTGGATCCTAAAGATTCCCAGGATGCTTGTAGGGTTGCGGCAAATGCTAGCATAGGCAGAAAACCTAGATATCTCTGAGATATAATACCATTCAGTCAGATAACTGGGTCTATAGCAATATAGAAGTTATATGCTCACCTCAAGCCGTGGCTTCCCTCGATACTGATAGGAAGATGGGGGTGGGGGATCTTCTATGCTCATAGCATGAGGCCCTTTTGCGGGACTAGACAGCCCTACTGAATTATTGTCGTATTCCATGATTCGCAATTATCAAAATAAAACGTGCTAGATAGGGTAGATGCTTGTTTCAAGACGTTAAGCCAGTAGAAAAAGCAAAACAACAGAAGGTCAAGGATGAAAAAGAAAACACAAAACACACAATTCGAGCGGGATAGCTTTGCATTTAGGACAATTAGTGGGCGAAGCTAATTGCTCTATGCGATGTAACTAAGCATGGGCGATATATTAATCCCTGATCGTAACCGGCCGGCGGCTTTAGCTACTGTAGGTGGTAGCCACCGTCACGAATTAGTGCCAGACTGGAATGTGAACTAAACAGGGATTCTATCCTTTTGTCTCTCATTGCTACGCTACCGACACTGATTGCGCATTCACATAGGCCCCGATATCTTTTTAATGTGGTTCTGGTCTGAGTACTGCGCATAGTGCAGATTGATCTAGACCAGTGCTCCAAAGCTGCCTTTGTTGTTGGTTTATTAAATAGTAATTAACGTATTTACTAGGTTTGTGAAACCAACAAAACCCTGCAATTATGGCAAACTCTTACCAGTCGTAAATGAACCATATCCCCGCCAGCCTTAGCGCTAATGAAACATTGAGCATTTATATATGGGGGTAGCAAGAGTTCCTGTTGGTCCCCAATCTATCTGCTTCTCCTTGAACCATCGATGTTGAGAGTGCTCTTTCTAGCATGTTATCTTGGCCATGCCATCATCATCATCATCATCTGAGCTTCTACCACCCTTGGAAATAATAACACCTTATAACAGAGGCCCAGCAATTACACTCGTGGCTTTTATCTTTTTCTTCGTGACTTTGATTATCGTCGCCATCAAATTTGGAACTGCCTTATATTCGAAGACTGTGCTCTTAAGCACAGATGCACCTCTGTGGATTGCCTTAGTACAAAACCAGTTTCACCCTCTGAGAGCACGACTAATAGTTTCTTATTGCCAGATTATTGCCTTCATTCAAACTCTACTTACTCAATTTGCAGTTGACCATGGGCTTGGGAAACATGCATCTTCTCTTTCCACTGCTGACTTCTCCAAGTACAACAAGGTTAGCTGTATTTCCTCCAGTTACTGGTATAGATCCTAATGCTTACTTGGTCGTTGCTTGTATCAGCTCACCTATGCCGCTCAATTACTTCTTATTCCTGTCCTTTCACTTTCAAAACTGTCCACCTGTCGATTGATTCACAGGCTCACACCAGGACAGCGCATCAGACGAGCCAACATGATTACCATCATAGTTGTCGGCCTATGGACTGTGTTTGCAGTTTTTGCCACGGCTCTTCAATGCCGACCGCACTGGGAGTATCTACCAAGCCAGTGTGCCGGGCAGGTAAGATTTGTGATCGTATAAGTTATTCCTACCTAACCATATTCAGGGCGCTATTAACTATCCAATCATTATCATCAACATCCTCACAGACTTGGCATTGGTGGTGATTCCACTGATTATGATTTGGAGCGTGCAAATGACATTGCAAAAGCGTCTTCAAATTATCGCTTCATTTGCCACAAGACTTGTGTAAGAGAACTGGGTCCTTCCAAATATTAATGGCTGAATGCAGACTAATGATCCTGAAGTGTGGTGGCGGTCAGTATCACTGAACTCGTGTATCTTCCGACATATCTACATTCATCTGATCCAACATGTAAGAGTTTCCGGGCACTCGACGTAAAGAAGGCAAAGGCAGCCGAAACGTTAACATTCGTTTCACAGGGACAATTGTTAATGTGGACATTTGCAACGAGTGAGAGGATCTTATCACACTCTATTCGGTCGCAGCTAATGTTAGAACATCACAGACTTATAATGTACCTCAGCATCATAGCAGCCTGCATGCCTTCGGTCTATCGCATCCTCAGCAATCTCAAAACCGGGTTGAATGGCGTCCATATGTCCGAGATCGAACTCAGCACCACTCAAGGAGCCACAGGTTCCAGAAACAAATCCGGGAATCAAGGTGGCTACAGCTCTCGAGCGAGAAGACGTTCTGCTTTGTTTCCAGGCTTCCGAGCTACCGAGTTGTTCTCTACATTTGATACGACGCAAAACGGACTGTGTACCATACAGGATGATACATTTCGCAGAAACAGGGATGATGCGGAGAGCACAGAAAGCACTAGAGGGCTGACAGAGGATCAGCCACCGGTTGATGGGGTCAGAAAAACGGTGGACATATATGTAGAAGTCAATGATAATCAATCATGATGCTTTTCCAAAGCAGTAATAGATGTGTATATGTCAAGGGAAGCGAGACATTAGCATATGACGATGGGTGACTGAACATTGCTTTGATGCCTATGTGCAGCACGAGCACACAATGAGCAAAATTTCTGCCTCTTGTTTCGATTACAACCCGCTTAGAAGCAGGGATATTTTTTCTTCCTGGGGGGTACAATTACGTGGACTCAGCTCAAGCCAAAGTGTCTGCGGGTCGGTGCTAGCGAGGATCCCCTGCTTAGCTCTACATAGGTGAGATTCTAATCTCCACTTTCCCCTCCCCATCACGATGAAGCCATTCGAAAACAACAACTTTGGGGATAGAACAAAACCATTACAAAATAGCATTGGCTAAGGAGCTGATCTCTACGTAGTAAAACCACAAGGCTTACACGAGTACTTGGAGGACCAAGTTTCAGGGAAATCTAGGAGCATAGATCCCTGTTAGGCCTCCACACTACTACTAGTACTACAAAGCATCACTAGATCATCCACTAGTGGCTGGTTACATCCGTGAGCGAATTAATACTCGATCTTATACTCTGTACTCCATATTTTGAGTTTCCCCCAAAGTATCATTCTCTGAGGCCTAAGGTGGCCGTACTTATGTACAAGCTTCACTAGAGGAATGGTCCAAGAGTATATCTGCTGCCACTAGAGCCTAAGAGAGCTCTCACCTATTCAATACTAGGAACAGCTACAACCTCACCTCTCCTGAAAAGCTTCATGCTTTAAGCTCTTTCATGCTAGCTTCTTGTTTTCATCGGAGAGGGACTCAGCTGAAAGAACAGCTTTCCGAAGGATCTCGCAGTTTCGCTCAGTATATCCCTTGAACCAGAACATAGCAACCCAACCAATGGCTAATCGAGTATGGGCACTGCTCTTCCTCGTGAGCATTCTCAAAATGTCATTCTTTTTCTACATGGTTACTGGGAACTAGTGGGCATTAAAGTTTGGAGAGTTTCTTTCTTCGGGGGTATTTCAGGACTTTTGCTTCACTGCAGGACAGACATTTATGAATAGTCGAAGGCCCTTTTCAGCCCCCGAGGATCAGAACTCCTAACTTTCGCCAACAAATCGTAAACCATGATGCAATATCTTAGTAACAGTGCCTGGATTAAAATGCCTTCTAATCACGTCGCCGTTAGGGCGAACATTTGAAGTAAAGATTATGCTCTCCCTATTTTGTGGCCATAATCATTAATTGCAACACATCAAATGGTAAGGGGTATTGATGCAATCAGGCATTAATCTGTTTCTTAGCTAAAAAAGTGCATTGAAAATTATGCCAAGACTCAAAGGCACAGAAGTTACGTGCATGTAGAGCTGGCCTCAGATTTATGGCGTTTGATATAGTGTCAGAAACCACTGAGGACTTGTCAGTTCATGTTCATCTCCCCAATGGGGTCGTCAGATGACTTGATTGGGAGCTAGATAGCCCCCTTTCTTGCAGTCATTAGCTATCAGTCAACGAAACCTGATGGGCCTCTAGAGGTTTACTCCAATGCTGTAGTACGTGTAAACAATATAGCTGGAGGGTCCTAAGAGGCACGATCTAGACGTAGCGGTTGCTCGTGGAGGCATATCTAGTTAGCACCAGATCTCAAGACTACTGATGTCGCTTCTAGAATCATAAGAGCATGCTTTATGGCGAACAATCGCATATCGTGATGTGTAGTTGCTTAATATAAGGCGCGTGATAATGTGACCCGCTTATATAGATTCTAGGATGTGAGAGAGGTGTAATGAGTGATTAGTGCCAGCCTCATATCAGGCTTCTCTGCCACTTGTTGCCATGATGGAACTGGATTACTGTTATCAATTTGTCTATTGGATGCGGTCCTGTTCGGGCGAGCTCAGGAAACCTGTTTCTTTTCATTAGTCTAATGGTAGATGAACCTTAGCATCTTTTATTCTCCGAGAGACCCGAGATCGTCAGTTTGAAGAAATATTGAGATATCCCTGATATGTCCGTCTCTATAGTGTCTACAAAATACTGTTGTTCACCGAGAAGTTATCCTCCAAGTCGCACTGAATCGCCCTTAATCCCTATCAAAGAGCCAATCCCAAAACCATTGATAACAGGTCGGCCCCACTCCCTTGATTTTATAAATAGACTGACACCAATGCCATATTTGACGGCTAACGGGTCGGTGGGATGCTACCCCTCAATGAGATGAAACAACATGCTGACAGCCAGCGTTTCAGACATTGGATGTCAGCCAGAGATATGGTCTGCAAGTGATGTTGAGGAGTGCTCTACAGAAGCAACAAAACAAATAAACAAACGAAAACAGAAGCAAAAGAGTGAGTTGAATTAAGTTATCTAGAAGAGCGAAACAAAGTAACGCGTAAAGATACTTTATATGGGAGGTCTAAGTGCAGTATATAACTTATCTATATAAATATCTTAACATGATCTTCTAGATAAAGAAGTATATAAAAAAATATTAAATAAAGTTATAAATATTTTCTAAATAAATAATCTTTTATATATTAAGTATTGTTTCTTAGATATTACATGATTATAATTAATAGAATTATTTCTAGAAAGATCTAAAAGTTATAGAACTTCTTTTAATCTAGTATTTTAGTAAGATTATCTACAGAATTATAAGTATCTATAATATATTAAACTGATATAATACCTATTTTAATAAGATCTATTATAAATAAGTAGTAGTTATTTAGCTATTTAATAAATCTTATATAGATATTATAATTAAAAATTTATAGTAAATTAATAGTATTACTGAATAGAGATATCTTATTATTATTTAATATTTTAAGATTAAATATTTATATTAACTTTTTAATATACAGGATATCTTTAATAACAGTATTATATATATAGTATTCTGTAATAGTAAAAAAAAATATAATAATATTTTATTTATTAAATAATCAGATAATAAAGCTATCTGTATAAAATATAATTTATTTTTCTATTAATTTACTATTCTTATAGTTAGTATAAATAATATTTATATAAATCTTAATTTCTTTAGTATAATTAGCCACCAGAATAATCCTGTAAAAAGTAATATTATATAAATATTTATATATATCTTTTAATACTTTTATATTTATTATAATAAAAATATATATATACCTTTGTAAGCAAAATATAATAAAATATAAATTAAATCTTATTTTAATAATTAGCCAGTTCAATCTATCTATAAGATTTTAATATTTATTAATATTAATTTTTTTAATTAATATCTCAGTGTAATTTATTTTTATATAAATAAATATTATAAAAATAATAATACCTGAGCAAGATTATATTTTAATAATAATAAAATATTTTTTTATATAGATAAACTGTTTAAGCAAGATATTATTTATTTTATAATTATAAAAAATATTATAATTAAATAGAATCTTCAGTTTATCTAGCTCTTTAAATCTAAATACTTTATTTAAATAATATTTTATTAAAATCAGATCTACTTACTCAGGGCCAGTAATAACAGAGTTATCTATATAAATAATAAATTATATATTATTATTTCTGTATACACACAGATTTTCTAATAGAAATTTAAAGCTGACTTCTTGTAACTTTTTATTAAAAATATAATATTAAAAATATACTGTCTGCTGTAATTTATAAAATATTATTTTAAATAAATATATATATTTAGAAAAATTCTTATAAAATCTAATTAATTATTTTATATAGACCTGCTTATCTTCTATTTATATATATAAATAAATAAAAATAATATTATATTACTTTTAATAAAGGCTTTTCAGTACTATATTAATTATAAATATTTTAAGAATAATCTTACTTACTACCAGAGTAAAAAATTTAGTATAATTAATATTAAATATCTAATAATTACTGTAAACCATCTAGTAAGTATAAAATTATATAATAATATTTTTTATATTAATTTTTAAATTAAATATTTATTTATTTAAAATTATATAAATACTAGCAGGTCAGTTAACTACCTTATAAATATTTATTAATTTAATTTTATTAATCTATATAATTATAACTTTCTTCCAGTATAGGATAAGCAGGGATAAGATAATTTTTATATAAATATTTAATATATTAATCTCATGTTACTTAAGAATAGATAAAAAAAATAAATTAAATTCTTACTCCAGTACAGTTACTTATTTATTTTCTAGTTATAAAAAACTTTTTTTTTTAATAATTTATTAAAATTATTTTAGTACAGTAATTATAGCAGTAGGAGATTCAGATTTAGTAAATTAAAAATCTTATTTTATATATTTAATAGATAATATCTTATAGTTACAGAAATTCTTTATTAAATAAATCAGATTAATAGGCGCAGGCAGGATAAAAAAAATAAATTTAATAGATTTAACTAATATAAATATAATTTCTATTTTTTTATATATAGGGTCAGTATTATTATTCTATATAAAAAGAATCTTATTATAATTAATTATATTCTGTATATTATATATAATTATTTTATTAAAATTAATCTTAGTACCCTACATTAATATAATTAAATTTTTAAAAATAAATATAAATATAGTAGTTATATTATCAGAGTCTTTATAGTTATTTTTATATATATATTCTTCATAAAATATTACATCTCTTAAATATTTAATTTTATTTAAATTAAAATATTATATTAAATACACATGGTTATTATCTTTATTAAATCTAATAAAATAGCCAGTATCAGTACAGGAATTTATTTTTCTAGAAATAATATAATTTTCTATAAATATATATTAGTAGTAATAATATTTAAATATATATAAAAACTTAAGTAAGATATTAAGATTTAAGAGATTATAAAATAATCTATATAAATAAATAAATATTTATTTAATCTCACTTTCTGCAGGAATTAAATAATTAAGAATTTATATAATAAATCTCACAGTAAACAGCCAGAATATTATAAATAAATTTAAGTTAAGTATTATAATCCTGCTTATCTGGTTAAGTAAACTATTATAATATTTAATAAATTTATTAACTTTAGATATTCAGAGAAGTAATATAATAATATAAATTTCTTAATTTTTATAATATATTTATTTTTTAAATTTATTAAACTTACAGCCCCTATTAAGATATTATAAAATAATATATTTACTGATTATATTCTTGTATTTATTATTTATCTAAATTAATTTTATAAAAATATTATCTTTTTATTTTAATATAGCTATTCTAACTAATCAGATAATATTATTTATTATTATTAGAAAATATTTAAATTTTTTATAATTAATTAAAGTTACCTGCTGCATATCCGCGTGCTAGAATTATATAAAATTAAAGATTTTTAAAATAAGATTTTTTAATATTAAATACTTTGCTTTTTCTAATAAATATATATTATAATAAAGATTCTTACAGTATTTAAATTTAATTTACTAATTTTTTATAATAGAAATAATTTTATAAAATCCTGTATGCCTGTATTATCTGTATAATAATAAAAAATTAATTATAATAAAAATTAATTCTATATTCTAAGTTTATATAAAAAATATATTTTTATTTATTTACAGATATTTTATTATTTTATTATCTTTTTTTTTATATAGGATCAGGTTTTTAATATTTATATATATTTTAAAATTCTTTTATAAAAAATTTATAAAGAAAAAACTATAGATAAGATTTAATTAATAAAATATCTTAATCTAGATCTCAAGATATTTATTATTTATAGATAAGAATAAGATCTGGTAGCTAGTTAATTTAATAATATTAATTTCTTTATTAAAAATACTATATTTATAGAAATTAAAAATATCTAGATTATAGTAATAATTTAATAAGATATAATTAAATATAAGATATTAGAAGCTGCCTATATTATAAATCTAATATAATAAATAATTAGTAGTACTTCCAATTACTATTTTAAAGAAATTTAAAATATTTAAATTTTTATTATCTAATTTTATATTATATAAAATAATATATTAAATAAATATCTTTATTATCTGCTTCATAAGTACAGATATTATTTTAAAATTATTTTTTAAATTTAAATCTAATTTTCCTTTATTATATTAGTTATATTTTTCTCTAAAGAACTAGATATCTAAAATATACAGTTTCTATTATTTTAAATATAAAACTGTATTAATATACTAATACTTTATTTAATTATAATTAATATATTTATAATAATTACAGACTCTGTTAATATACTTAAAAATTATTTTTCTTATTTTAATAATATATTTTTTATAAGAAATATCTCTTATAAAATATATAGTCTTTTTCTACTCTTTCTTAGTAATAAATAATTTATTAAATAAATCTTAATCTTTTTTTATAATAGCTATTATCTCTACCTCGTAGAATTTACTATATTATTTTTTTATATTTCTGCAGATAATATAAAAATTATTATTATTATAAATTATATTTAAGTTCTCTGGCATCCTGTTCTTTATTAAAATAATTTATATAAATATATTAATTTTTATTTCTTATAGAAGTACAAGTGCTGTTATAAAAATTAGTATTTTATATTATAAAATTCTACTAAGAATAAAGTTAGATTAGAAATCTTTAATAAATTTAATTATTATAATATACAAAGATCACTTTATATTAAAAAGATTATATATAATATTCTGATACAGTATAATACTATACCCGAGAATAATTCTCTAAAATATTTAATATATATTATTAGTATATTTTTTTTTATTAATAGAATTTATAAATAGATCAAGCATCTTATCTGATAGATTCTAAGTTAATTATAACTAGATAATTCTTAAATAGATTTATTATATCTTATATTTTATATACTTATTATTAAATTTAGATAAATTCTTATTAATTAGATCTAGTAGCCTGATATTCTTAAATATTTACTTAATTTAAAAGTATTATTTTAAAAAATTTATATATCTTTTTAGCAAGAGCAGCAACTCTGAAATCTTATTAAATATTTATTTAAATAATCTATTTACTTATAATTTAAATATTATTATTTTCTCTTCTTCCAGAGAAAGATTTTTAAATAATATATTATATCTAATTTCTTATATTATTTTATTTATTTAATATACTTAGTACAAGCAGATAGACAAATTATATAATATATTTTCTTAACATGTGTAAATAATTCAATTAAATCTATTAGATTTATTAAGATTAATAATCTATAAAATATTATATCTAGTAGTAAATGGCTGACTGTAATAAATCTGAATAACTTTATAATATAAAGATCAGGCTTATAATCTATTAAAAAGCATTTTATAGAAATAATAAAATAAATAAATGAATGAAAACAGAAGTAAAAGAGTAAGTTAAATTAAGCTATCTAGGAGAGTGAAATAAAGCAACACATAGAGATGCTTTGTGTGGGAGGTCTGAGCACAGCACGTGACTCGCCTACATGGATGCCTCAACAAGTGATAAATAAAGGATGGGCCTGTGCCAACTGTTAAACATCGGGGCCGCACGTAACGGGATAGATTCGGCACCAGTGGAAAGAACACGATGATCGAGATGTCTTCGAGTTGGAGCCTGGAACCTTTCGGGTATCCACGAGGTTAGAATTGCCGACAGCATGTATGCAAGCTTTATTAGATTGTTGGTAATTAACAAGATCGACCAAAAATAGCCTCAAAGCTGGATAATTATTTTGATCGACGTGTGTAATATTTCAACTCGCATGTCAGGGCAGCTCAACCCGTGGTTAACTGCGATTATCCTTGCTGCCACCGTGCCTCTGAACCATGGACGGACCGAACCATGTTCCTGGAAGAACATAAGTTACAGAGCTAGCTCCATAATCAAGTGCTAAGGTAGGATGACAGCATGCACTGAAAAGAGTATCACCACCGACACTTTGGCATGATCTACACAAAGCATTCCCGAAATAGATATAGTACCCATGACGGAAGGGGCCGATTTTTGTAGCCAAACTGGGCACTGGAAATCGGCGGGTTCAGCTGGTCAGGTCGGCACCATGGAAAGTAGATGGCGAACTACAGTGCGATCGGAGCTCTAGCTGGGTTTGGCAAGGCGTCTAAAATCTGAAGCCTTAGGTGGGCGGTTAGTCTTTGGGGCTAGGCATGTTAGCGTGAACTCCTGAGCTAAGGCCCTAAGCGAAATGAGAGATGATGCTAAATCCGTTGAGTCACCCACACGATAGACCATGTTAGCTGGAGACTTGATGGACGAGGTGTATGTTGATTCTGGCCAATGATAGGAAATATATTATCTGTCGTAAAAGAATAGGCCTGGGAGTAGCTAAATATATTGCTGTTATTGCGGGATTGTGGCGGTTTTCCATCCTTTTCACGACTATTGGATCGGCAACATCTGATGCCTGGATAGGTGTGGGGATACTGGGGCTGGCTTGCCGAACGATGAAAGGGCAAAGAGGGGGAATCTCGGCACGCACGGTTCCTTCCTTCCTTCGACACTTCGACTTCCGTGCCGTGTCCAGCGGGAGCATCCATTCTGGCTACTCTACGCCCTAGGAATGCTTCTTCAAAACATGCCCGGATGTGATTGTTTAATTGTTTCTTGGTGCTATGGGCACCTTAGGCATGGAGGGATAAGAAGAAGGAGGAAGAAGAGGAAGAGGAGAAGGAGAAAAAGCAACATGCTTTGTGCTACTTTGTAGCTATTGCAACCAACATTTGCTTTTTCCCGTAGACTAAATCTTCGGGAAGGACGGATCTAGAATTTCTAGAGCCCAGAACAAACACATTCTGTTCCCAGGAAGGCAAGTTGGAAAACAAGCGGACTGCGCTGATCACCATGAGAACAATGAGATCCCGGTCAATCATTACTCTATCGAAGATAGGACAAAGCCCTGGCTGTTCGAATCGTCGGATTCGCCCCTATCTTGATTCTATCTTGATTAACATCTTGCTCATCGGCAGTGGACTGGAGATCCTTTGCCCGGTAATGTAAAACGTGCAGCAGCCATGAAGGATACTTTTACGTCGTTTCGAGTTTGGTGGATTGTGGGCGACATGAAGTGCTTGCTGTGGTGATCAACGCCCGACTCACACGCTATGATTAATAGTCTAGGCATGATGACAGGGAAGTCCCTAGGAGACCAATAACCCGCATGCATGGCAGGGAATCCTCACGCGGCAGGGTTTTTGAGGTAATCTCATTTTTCTGCAGAGTCCACCAGGGTCCTGCCTTCCCTTCGTCTTCGTAGGCTCAGTGAGGCCCAATTGGCAAGGTCCCAATAGGAAAAAAGAGAGTTGTGGTTCACTGTCTATTGTTTCTGCGCAAAACACACTACAGTTGCCAAATTATTATAATGTAATCTTTTCTTGGTATTCATCGCGCCCAGGCCCCTTGGGGCAAACGTTGCTGCGGCAGTGTGGAGCCCAGGTGGGCTAAATCCCAAAGGGCCAAAACATGTCACGCAGCCCACCTGCTCTCTTGTGCAGTCGGCATAGCATATAGCCGATTATTCCTCTCCTGCATGAATTCATTTTTCGATTTTTCAAACGGAGAGCAAGTGACTGTCACCGAAAACCCACCTAGGAACCAAGCACCCACTCTGTCCCTATGGACTCCGCTATGGCCCAGGTACATTTGCCGTTACTGGCAAAGGCACACGAAATGGCTGCTTCAAGCTGCCCAAGGGTCGATCCAATGGATCTTGTTTCCTATCCTATAGGATCCAATGTCAAGGCTCCATACGATGATAGTATCCAGATAGACTAATGTGGAATCATGACGAGCAAAAGTGCCAGACAATCAGCCTGTTGTTCAGTATTCAGCGTCCGCCACTATAGACCTCGGTACCAGATCACAGGCGGCTACTGACCCGACAGCCGATATCTCTGTCCCTCCTACTAGTTAGTTCTTACATGAAAGTCTAACCCACGTACTCCGTAGCACCAGAACATATGCCGTACATTTGGAGTGATCCTCAATGGCAAGCAGATAATCCAGCCCTCTCCACATGGCAGCATTAAGACTTAGACCCGGGCTCCATCGGCATTTCGGAGACTATCAGCTTTCTCGTCATTGGGCGGTTGTGCTGAGCAGACGGTACTTTGTTAAGAATCTTATGCGTGGACCAGCCTTTTAGCGTCAAACCTTTTCCCCCTTCCAGGCTACCCCTAAAACGGTTGCCAGTTGGGTTATATATCCACTTAAATGACAGTTACCCCGGCCTAGGCTGCCTCACACTCTCTTCCTCCCACACCAGGGGAGACAATGTCACCCGATTCCAGCCTGCGACCTTCGTTGATTGTAGCACTCACGCCGCTGTGTGCTCCACCATGATCGAATTCAAGGGCCGCAGTGAGTCAATATTCATCGTTACTGTGGTTTTCTTGGGGATATCCTTCATTGCCGTATGCCTACGATGTTTCGTTCGGCTGCGGCTGGTGCGCGCATTTGGGTGGGATGATGCGCTGATGGTTTTCGCTATGGTATGTACTATCGGCGCTTCTACTAAGAGAGTCTGTTAATGTTAACTTTGATTCACTATTAAGGGATTGAATATCCTGTTTGCGTTGTGTGGTATTACTGGCTCATTGTACGGCATGGGCCAGAAATTCGAGCAACTGGAAGACGGCTATCTTGAAACCGCCCTTTTTGTAAGAACACTAACTATCACGTCGAATTCTCTCGCTTACATTGAGAAGTGGTGGTGGCTAGGTCAAACGAGCTACGTCGTGACAGTTGTTGTCGCCAGGATTTCCATCGCGCTGGCCCTCCTCCGTCTTACTGTTTCCAGAGTACACACCATCCTCTTATGGTGTGTGGTAGGCGTGTCGATCATCGTGGGCCTCGTATTCTGGTTCATGTTAACCTTCGAGTGCAAACCGGTGTCACACTTCTGGCAGCGCACCAAACCCGGACACTGCATGTCTATTGACAAACTCCTCGATATTGCCTACGTATACAGTGTCACTGCGATGATCTGCGACTTCACCCTTGGATTGCTACCTATTTTCTTGGTGTGGAAATTACAAATGAGTCGCCAAACCAAGGCCGCGTTGGCGGGTATCCTGAGCTTGGGCTGCATGTAAGACGGATTGGACATAATCATTCATGCACGATCGCTTGCTAACACTCGTAATAGTGCCAGCGCAGGTGTCATCGTCCGTATCCCTTTCCTTCCCACCTACAAAGACGCCGAGTTCCTCTGTAAGTTTGACAGTCAGCCACTCTTACCAGGCTTCGTATCGCTAATGAGAGCAAAGACGCAACGACACAAATATCTATATGGTCTAATGTCGAAGCGGGCCTCGGGATTACAGCAGGTTGCCTCGTCACCCTTCGCCCTCTCTTCCGCTGGTTGGGCGGAACCAGCTACTCTCCTACACGCAGCAAGAAAACCTCCGGAAGTATGCCGCTCTCGAGTATGAACGGTCAACATGCCTCGCGAAGCGAACATACCACAAACTCGACCAAATTCTGGCGTCCGGATCTGAACCCTGACGACACTAGGGCTATTGTTACGACCGTGCAAACAGCTCAGGGAAGCCCGCACAGTAGTCAGGAAAATCTCAATCCAAAGCCAGGCGCATGGGACGGGGTCAATGTACATAAGTCATTTGTTGTCACGACGGATGAGGCCTAGAAGTTGATCTTCTATGCTATTTAATCTATAATCTTGATAAGTTATAGTATATTCATTGCCCATATCGTATGTGGTATTCGCGTCATCAGACAATTACTTGAAAAGGCTATGCGGCATAAACCATTCTCTGCTCCGGCACAACCATCTTGACTGCTTCGCATCATGATGTTAACGGTAGTAATCTATCACATGCCATCGTCCCGAACTGGATTTAACAACAGAGCCACTGAAACCCTGGCGTTCTGTGTTGAGGGCCAAACATCAAACAATGTTCATTTGGTGTGTAAATCGCCTATGAGAAATCTGTGCAGATCTTGGCGTCTTCATATCCATAGTTACGAGTGCCTATCACAAGTATTAGCCAGGCCCAAAGTCCGAGGCTGAAGCTTCGGTGACTTTCTACGTAGCACCTCAGAGCCAATTCGCTAAACAAAGACGGCGGACTTAAGTAGCGTAGGCTCAATTTGCAAAGTGGTCAAAAAGTCAAGTCCTCACCATCTGAAAGGATCACTCTTATCAGCATACGGAGTGAAACTCCGTAATCATTAGTAGTTAGTTGCTATCAGGATTGCCTGCTTATCGGAACCAGCGAAAGTCGGGAAAATCCAAGCTCCGTCCCGGCACGTGGCGGCGACCAATCGCGAGCAACGGGGCCTTCCGTACGTTCAATCCTCGGCGGCGAATCCCAAAATTATACTGTCGAGGTGGCTTCTTCGCGCTTTCCTCTTCGACCTGCACTTCGGAGATATACTGGTGGCTTCAAGGCTTTGGGCCCTTTATTTCCTATGGTCTATTGAAGCTTTCTTGGTTTCTCAAGTTCGCGTCGTCTGACCCGCGTCGTGGTCATTCGAGTGTCACCATGTGAGTCGAGACACCTTCGCTGTATCGCGTGCATTGACCGGCCGCTTACTGACAAGTTGATGATGCCAGGCCAGGACTCGTCGAAGATCCCCAGATCAAATACTCCTCTCTCCATAACCCCCTTCCCACTCAGTTGCACACTTATGTATGGCCGTTCCTGATCATCTGGCCTGCATTTTTCGCCTTCTATCTCTCCCCTGAACGCTACGATACATACATTCAAGGTCAAGAATGGACCTTTGTGTATGCTGGCTCCATTATCACGGTCCAGTCGCTTTTGTGGCTGATGACGAATTGGAACATCGATATCCAAACACTGTTCACCACTACTAAGGCTAAATCGATCGACTCCGCTCGGCTTATCAAGGTGATTCCCGCAGCTAATGCTGGTTCGGCTGAGGTCTGCCCATTGCTCTTCGACACTAGGGGTGGAAAGAAGACGGTCTCGTTCCTGTTTCAGAAGCGCCGCTTTCTTTACTACCCTGAACGCCGATGCTTCGCCCCCTTGTCCTACGTCCTCGACGCTGAGCCCAAGCCTGCCCTCAAGACCTTCCAGAAGACCCAAGGCTTGACCACCAAGGAAGAGGTCGAACGTATTCAGCACCACTATGGCGATAACACGTTTGATATTCCCGTGCCGGGTTTTGTGGAACTTTGGAAGGAGCACGCAGTTGCGCCTTTCTTCGTTTTCCAAATCTTCTGCGTTGGTTTGTGGATGTTGGACGAGTACTGGTACTATTCTCTGTTTACCCTCTTCATGCTTGTCATGTTTGAGAGCACGGTCGTGTGGCAGCGCCAGCGGACGCTCAATGAGTTCCGGGGAATGAGTATTAAGCCGTATGAAGTCTGGGTCTTCCGGGAGAAACAATGGCAGAAGACTACCAGTGACAAGCTCTTGCCTGGTGACTTGATGTCGGTTAACCGAACCAAGGAAGACAGTGGTGTGGCGTGTGATATCCTCTTGATCGAAGGAAGTGTTATCGTTAACGAGGCTATGCTCTCTGGTGAGAGTACACCACTTCTGAAGGAGTCCGTCCAACTGAGGCCCGGCGACGACCTGATCGAACCGGATGGATTGGACAAGAACGCATTCGTACACGGAGGAACCAAAGTCCTGCAGATTACTCATGCGAACACCACATCAGACGATATTGCCAAGTCTCATGATGGTTCCGGTATTCTTCCCACGCCCGATTCTGGCGCGCTTGGTGTTGTTGTGAAAACCGGTTTTGAAACAAGCCAGGGCAGTCTCGTGCGTACCATGATCTACTCCACCGAGCGGGTGTCTGCCAACAACGTGGAAGCCCTGCTCTTTATTCTATTCCTGCTTATTTTCGCCATTGCCGCCTCATGGTATGTTTGGCAGGAGGGTGTGGCAAAGGATCGCAAGAGGTCGAAATTGCTCCTGGATTGTGTCCTCATCATCACGAGTGTCGTACCTCCCGAACTTCCTATGGAGCTCAGCCTTGCTGTCAACACTAGTCTGGCTGCTCTGAGCAAGTTTGCTATCTTTTGCACTGAGCCTTTCCGGATTCCTTTCGCCGGCCGGGTCGATGTTGCCTGCTTTGATAAAACCGGTACTTTGACCGGGGAGGATCTTGTTGTCGACGGTGTTGCCGGTCTGACTCTTGGCCAGGCAGGCGCAAAGGTTGAGAAAGATGGTGCCCACACTGAACTCGCCAAGAGCAGCGATGTCGGACTCGATACGTCTCTGGTTCTTGCAAGCGCTCACGCACTAGTGAAGCTTGATGAGGGCGAGGTTGTTGGTGACCCTATGGAAAAGGCCACGCTGAAATGGCTTGGCTGGACACTAGGAAAGAATGACACCCTGACCGGCAAGGTCTCGGCCACAGCTTCTCGGGTTCCCGAGTCCGTCCAGGTTATCAGACGATTCCAATTCTCTTCCGCACTGAAGCGTCAGAGTACCATCGCCACGATTGTCTCCGATGACCGCAGCACGCACAAGAAGGTCAAATCAACCTTTGTCGGCGTCAAGGGTGCCCCCGAAACCATTAGGTCTATGCTTATCGACACCCCGCCGAACTACGAGGAAACTTTCAAGTACTTCACTCGTAACGGCGCTCGTGTCCTTGCCCTCGCTTACAAGTATCTCTCTCATGAAGCTGAACTTACTCGCGCTCGTATCAACAACTACACCAGGGAAGAGGTGGAATCTGACCTGATCTTCGCCGGTTTCCTCGTCTTGCAGTGTCCCCTGAAGGATGACGCCATCAAAGCCGTTCGTATGCTCAACGAAAGCAGCCACCGTGTCGTCATGATCACTGGTGACAATCCTCTGACTGCCGTGCACGTTGCTCGCCAAGTTGAAATTGTGGATCGTGATGTATTGATCCTTGACGCTCCCGAACACGACACGTCAGGGACCAGACTGGTCTGGCGCAGTATCGACGACAAGCTCAATATTGATGTTGATCCCACCCAGGATCTCGATCGCCGTATTTTGGAAACCAACGATATCTGTGTCACGGGCTACGCTTTGGCCAAGTTCAAGGGCCAGAAGGCACTTCCTGACCTCCTTCGTCACACTTGGGTCTATGCTCGCGTTTCCCCCAAACAGAAGGAGGACATTCTTCTTGGTCTCAAGGATGCTGGTTATACGACTCTGATGTGCGGTGATGGAACGAACGATGTCGGTGCCCTGAAGCAAGCCCATGTCGGTGTTGCACTCCTGAATGGCTCCCCTGAGGATCTCACAAAGATTGCTGAGCACTATCGGACAACGAAAATGAAGGAAATCTACGAGAAGCAGGTTTCCATGATGCAGCGCTTCAACCAACCGGCTCCGCCCGTGCCTGTGCAAATTGCACACCTTTACCCCCCAGGTCCTAGCAACCCGCACTATCAGAAGGCCATGGAACGCGAAGCGCAGCGTAAGGGTACCACCGTCCAGTCCGCGCCGGCCCAAGCAGAGGCGATTCCCACCATCACGTCTCCTGGTGCACGTGCTCTGCAGCAATCGAATTCCAACTTGACTCCTCATCAGCAGCGCCAGCAACAAGCCTCTGTGGCAGCTGCCGGGTTTGCCGATAAGCTTACTACTTCCATGATGGAGCAGGAGCTGGACGAGAACGAACCCCCGACCCTCAAACTCGGTGATGCCTCTGTCGCTGCACCCTTTACCAGCAAATTGGCAAATGTCGTTGCTATTCCCAACATTCTGCGTCAGGGTCGCTGCACACTGGTCGCAACGATTCAGATGTACAAGATCCTTGCCTTGAACTGTTTGATCAGTGCCTACAGTCTGAGTGTTATCTACTTGGACGGTATCAAGTTTGGTGACGGCCAGGTGACTATCAGCGGTATGCTGATGAGTGTCTGTTTCCTGTCAATCTCTCGTGCAAAGGTAGGCTATCAAGAATCACATTAGAGATGTCTGACACTAATTATCTACTGCAGTCTGTTGAAGGTCTGTCGAAGGAGCGCCCTCAGCCAAACATCTTCAACGTGTACATCATCGGCTCCGTGCTCGGCCAGTTCGCCATTCACATCGCCACCTTGATCTACCTGTCGAACTATGTATACAGCATCGAGCCGTGAGTTTCCATCTGCTTTGGTATAGGTCCTGTAGTGTTTATAACTGACTCGGTCGCAGGAGACAATCCGACGTTGATTTGGAGGGAGAGTTTGAGCCGTCGCTCCTCAACAGCGCCATCTATCTTTTGCAGCTTATCCAGCAGATTTCGACTTTCTCGATCAACTACCAAGGCCGCCCCTTCAGAGAGTCCATTCGCGAGAACAAGGCTATGTACTGGGGTCTGGTTGCGGCATCTGGGGTCGCCTTTTCTTGTGCAACCGAATTCGTGCCTGAACTGAACGAGAAGCTCCGCTTGGTCCCGTTCAGCACGGAGTTTAAACTGACACTGACTGTTCTGATGATCATCGATTACGCGGGATGCTGGCTTATTGAGAATGTGCTCAAGACGCTGTTCAGCGATTTCCGGCCGAAGGATATCGCTGTACGCCGGCCTGACCAACTGAAGCGGGAGGCGGAGCGTAAGCAGAAGGAGGCTGGGCAGCAGTAGGCCCATTAAAGGCAAGAGATATAGACCATGGCTGGTTAGAGTAGTTGCATTTCTTGTCTAGATATATAGGTGCTGTTGGTTGAAAGCAAGGCGTGTGAGACCTTGCTAATATTGAAGGATGTTCATAGAGAGCAAGCTGTAAGTTTAGGTTATCTTTTATAAAGATAGAGGGTGTCAATGTCAAAGACAATTCTCGTACATGCAGGATGGCAGTTAAAGTAATCAATCAGCCGCGACTAGTGAGCGATCCAGACATGCGCAGACGGAACCGTGGGGATAATCATGATGGCCGGTGTTGGTGCCTCAGGTCTACAATCTGTCGGCGGGCGGGCGATAAGCTGCGGATTAACTCCTGACGCTGGGCTGGTGCTTGTCTGGCACTCTCGGCTCCCTTCCCTTCTTGTCTTTCCCCCCTCTTAAGCTCCACCCCCGGGCAAGGCTGAAGTCACAGACTCCCCTTTCATCCGCCAGTCCCCCCGATCCTACGGTCTGTGACCCCTTGTGGGATTCCGATTCTCATGCTCTCTTAAATTCCAGTCATCATGCCCCGGAGGACGCTGGGTGGAGGTCGTGTTCTTGGCCCCGCGAACGCTCGTTCTCCATCGGCATTAATCCCGTCTCCGCAGCCCAGCAATCCAAGACACCTCACCTTATCACCGTCCGCCAGCAGCGTTTCCCTGAATTCACAAGCCTCCGCATCCCAGGTTTCCTCCGAAGCTCAGGATCTCACGTCGCGCATTTCCCTCGAAAATGGTTCTGCCTCCATTCCTGCTGCTCCGGCAGCTGCCGGAGCTCAGTTAGCCTGTCCGATCTGCAGTGAGGAGATGGTATGACCTGTCCTACACAAGTCTCTTATCGGGATTCCCGTTCCTATCACCACCAGATATACTGACAGAAGCAACAGGTGACACTGCTGCAATTGAATAGGTACCTCGATTGACGCTCGCAATATTTGTTTCCGTTTATACATGCGATTAACACGATTTTCCAGACACCTCGATGACGTCCACCAGAATCTGGAAGACGATCGGCAAGATGAAGTCAAGGACTGGTTCAAGACGCAGATGGATAAAGCCAAGCGATTTCAACCACTCGCAGTCTTAAACCAAAAGCTCAAAGGCTTGGACGTGTTCGAATCAAATGAGAATATACATCCTTTTGCGGGTCCAAGTCGGCCCCCTGGACCTCTCCCGGCGCATCCGCCTGAACCCCCGAGAGCACTCGACCCGGACGACGTTATAACGAGGGATCACTGGCAAGGTCGCACCCTTTACGATGTGTGCTTGGAACCGTCGTGTGGAAAGCGACTCAATGCTACAAATGGTTGTGTCAATTGTCGCAAATGCGGAAAACTGTTTTGTGAGGATCATACTATGTATCAGATGAAGCTATCCAGGTCGGCCCAACATGAACCAGTCAGGGGACTATGGTGCAGGGTCTGTGAGACTTGCTACAAGTCGAGGGAGGGCTATAACGATCACAATGGTAGGGCCTCTTTTCTATTTGGATAACCACAATGGGCACGAGATTAACTCTGTTCCAGGGCTGGTGAGAGACCGCATGAGTGAGTTCAAAGCGATGAGGAAGCAGACAGTCGACAAGGACTTGCTGGAAGTTTCTCGTTTGGAGAAACGCTTGACTCGACTGACGCA
Source organism: Aspergillus costaricaensis CBS 115574 (assembly GCF_003184835.1). Lineage (NCBI taxonomy): Eukaryota > Fungi > Ascomycota > Eurotiomycetes > Eurotiales > Aspergillaceae > Aspergillus > Aspergillus costaricensis. Next base: position 326,507 of record NW_020291835.1, read on the forward strand.
GCTGCTTGCAAGTTTGCCTGCAGAGCAGATTCAGTCGAGCACGAATAAATTGTGGTCAATCTCATGGCAGGGTGATCAACGAAAAGCCCTTGAGCAAACCATAGTGAGTTGGCAGGATGACGCAAGTGTGTCTCGGTGTCCGTTTTGCCAGCAAGACTTTACCAGCTACACCTTCCGAAGACACCACTGCAGGACTTGCGGGCGAGTCGTATGTGGTGATCCAGCAACTGCATGTTCCACGGAGGTCCCTTTGAGCATTTCACCTCGTATGTCAGCTCTGCGAAACTACCTTGATTATTCGGTTATTAACCGGACATAGTTGCAAAAACACCAGCAGAGAAGTCACCCCGCACGGGCGTGATCAACGTCGATATCAGACTCTGTAAGGAGTGCCGATCGACCTTATTCGACCGGCGAGACTTCGAAGCCGACATTATGAGGAAGCCGCCAGCTGTGCGAGCATATGAAAATCTCACTCAGTTCGAGAGAGGCATTCGGATTTTGCTCCCTAAGTTTCAAAAGATACTAGGGGCCTTGCAGTATGTAATACTTGGCTCATGAGCGCACAATAGGATCCAGCGATCACTGACAACCAATCACTCTCACAGAGATCCTAGGCGGCCTCCATCCTCTGCGCAGATTGCAGAGGCTTCAAAGGTCCGTAAACGATTAACGGATTCGTTTGCGCAATACGACGTTGCTGCTCGCCGGGTCCGTGATATGCAAACGGACTCCCCAACCCAACAGCGACTACAGAAGGCTATATACCAACAAGCCAGCAATTTCCTTCACCTTCACATGCTCCCTCTTAAATCCTTACCCAGAGTGCTCAAGCATACATCTCCCAACGGGGGACTGTCTAACTCCACAAGCTCCCCCGCTAGCCCTAGCCCCAGCAACGGTTCACTTGGTGGCCCTCGACGGCAGGGATCCGCTCTTGCGTCAATAAAATACGGCAACCTTGCTGCTAGCGGCAGCAATGCCAGTCTCGCTAGTGACACCAGCAGCGCAGTTTCCGCACTGGAGGCCGAAGAGAAATCCCTTCGGGAGCGGCTGATCGTACTAGAAGAGCAGAAGTTCTTCGTATCAGAAATGATTGCGGATGCAAACAGACGCCGCAAATTCGATGAGGTTAGCAGTCTTGCTATGAACATCGAAGATCTCACCCGAGAGATTGATCGAGTCAACGGAATGCTGGACGGCTTGGACTTTGAGGGCGTCTACACCGGAGCTCATCAGCAAGCCTGAAGATTCTGGTGAAGGACCGGAATTCTTCTCTTGACATTCCATTGCTCGCTATTACCAATTTGGCTGCAACCACAAAGCAGGTCCCTTCTGATAGCATTTTCTTATATATGATCTTGGCCACAGCGCGGGCGCGGCGTTTGCGGATTGGTTCAATGATGAAAGTTGCATAGCATGGGCGTTGCGTTGTATGCATATGATCGTATATAATAATGATCCCTTCAATTCCGTTTTATTTGCCTCATTAATTCCTTTTGACTGCCGCAAGTTTGTACTATCCAACGAATTGCTCAATACCAGGAATAGCAGCATCATCTTGGTTCTCGTAGATAATATTGCTTTGCATTCGAAATCGCACAAACGAGAAGCCGTCGACGATCTCCTTTCCGATGTATCCACCACAGTCCCAATGCTGAAAATATTGTTCCCGTCAGGTTCGTCATCCGGAGTGGAGAAGTTACAATTGACATATCGTATTAAGTCAGGAAACAACAGTGGCACTAGGATTATTATACTACACACCCCACATAAAGCTGAGACCAAACCAATTTCCTCATAAAATCAATACCATAGCACGTAACACAACAAACACGAAACCTCCTTCCCGAATAATGATGACCGAGCTAGTCTAGTTTCTTCTATGCAACGCCACGCGGAGTAACCGGCAACCCAACCCAACCCAGCCCAACTTTGGACCCTCCCCAGCAAATCAAGCAGCTGGAGTGCGGGAAGGAACCTAAAAAGTACCAACTCCAATCCAATACCCACATCCCAACCCCCTCCCTTCTCTTCCCTTCTCTTCCCTTCCCTTCCCTTCCCTTCAACCCCCGATCCTAGCCAGCCAGTCAGCCATAATGATAATAATAAGAATAATAGTATGATGAGCAAATGCAATTTCCACACAACCCCGGTCTGTGAGTAAGAGCAGGGAATGTCGCTGTTAGGTGGTGGCCAATTTTCGAATCGGAGACCCAGTGGATGGTATACACGTGGCATATGTGGTTTGTGCTACGCCGTGAGGTTGCTTTTTGGGGTGGGAGAGAGAGATGGGGAGGGAATCTGGAAGAAAGAAGTGTAATGCCTTTGTTGATAATTGTCGGATAGCCCACGAGTTTTATTTTTCTCGTATCTGTTATGTTGCTGCTCTCTTTTGCTTCCTTGTCGGACTTCTTTGCACAGTGTGCACACTGTGTACCCCAGTACATACGTACGCTTGGTCGGGTACCTGAGTGGATACATACATGGTTTAAGTGGGCGAACGATTGGAGTGAAGTAAGTGGGTTTCGTTCGCCTTTTCTTTTGCCCCTCGATAAATGCTAGACTATTAAATCGGCGGTAAGGCACATTGATTGTTCTGCCTGATTGTCTGTCTGGCTGTTCGCCCTATTCGCACATTTCTTCGTGTATTTTTCTCTCGTCGATCAGTACACAGTGCTGTGGGCAGGTAAAAAGGCTTGTTTGTCGCTGGGCCACATCTGTAATGAAGAATGTCATAAGGTCGTGAAGATTTAGGAATTTTTCTGCTGTTAACAATAACCATCCCGACTTAATCTCCCTTTTCCATTTACTCATTTCGACTCCTGCAATTGTGCGCGCTATCATGGCCGAATCCGAGTCCCCACCTGGCCCCAAAGACAAACTAGAGGTTGCCTTATTCCTTGCCGCTAGCAAAGGGTATGATACCATTGTCACGCTGCTCTTAGGTACCCCTGGCGTGACTTTGGACTGCAAGGATGAACTAGGTCGGACGCCATTCTTCTGGGCCGCCGCCGAGGGCCACGACAAGGTCCTCCAATTGCTCCTGGGCACTGGCGCTGTGGACCCGAACATAAAGGACGCTAAGCGTGGCCAGTCAGCAATATGTGCAGCTGCGGAGGGCGGCCACGAGAGCGTTGTGGCTCGATTGCTTGGTGTCGGGGTGGACTGCCATGCTGCGGACTCTCAAGGGAAGACACCATTGGCATATGCGGTCGAACGAGAGAGTGCATCAATCCTGAATATACTGCTGCAAGCGGGGGCAGATCCCAATGTGAAAGATGAAGGCGGCATGATCCCGTTGTCGACTGCGGTAGGGAAAGGCAATTCTGATATTGCGGAAATGCTATTGAAGGCCGGGGCTGATCCCAATGCTGTGGCTTCGAATGGGTGTCCGCCGTTGTTGTCGGCGGTGCAGGCTGATAATGAAGTCATCGTGCAATTGCTGCTGGAAGCGAAAGCGGATCCTAATCTTAAAAGCTCAGAAGGCAAAGCGCCACTATCGTGTGCTGTCGAAGCAGGAAATGAAACCATGGTGCAATTGCTGCTGAAAGCAGGAGTCGACCCCAATGAGAAGAATCCAGAAGGACAAGCACCGTTGTCATGCGCCGTCGAAGAGGGTAACGAAATAATTGTGCAGATGCTGCTGAAGGCAAAAGCAGACCCCGACGTGAAGAATCCAGAAGGAAGAGCACCATTGTCATGCGCAGTGGAAGCGGGAGACGAGGTCATCATGCAGATGCTGCTTAGGGCTAATGCTGACCCTGATGTGAAGGACGGGGATGGGAGGCCTCCATTGTTTTGGGCAATCGAAAAGGGATCCGAGGAGGTAGTACGGTTGTTAATTGCGTCTCGAAGAGTAGACCTCAATGCAGTTGATGACGGTGGTCGTTCTGCGCTGTGGTGGGCTGCAATGTCTGGGCAATTGAATATCGTCCGGCTGCTAGTTCGGTATGGAGCAGATATGGGAATAGAGCCTTCCTCGGGAGGAAAGTACGAGCAATGTGGCACGCCTTTGTACCAGGCTGGCCGTCGGGGCCACTTCGATGTCGTCAAGTATTTGATAAAGAAGGGGGCGAATATTAATGCTCCGGCTGGAGAACCAGGTCTGTCGTTACTGATCTCATTGGTGCTCTTTGACCGAACGAAAAGGGGCAGACGGATGCTCGAATTGCTGCTCGATAGAGGCGCGGACATTAACTCACAAGACGCCTCCGGGAAGACGATTCTGGATCTTGCAGCAGCAGCCGGCGATGTCGAGCTGGCTGAGCTCGCACTAGAGCATGGAATAATGTTGGAAGCCACCGCGAAGGACGGCATGACGGCTCTGCATCGCGCCGTACTACATCAGCACGATATCATTATGGACATGCTCCTGGATGCTGGCGCCGATGCCGAAGCACAGGATGGTAACGGGGATACACCACTACACTTTGCGGCAGCCAGTGGTCGCAGGGGTCTCTTTGAGCTATTTCTGGAGAAATCTCCCGACATCAATATTACTAACTTCTCGGGTGAAACTCCGCTGCATAAAGCAGTGCAACGGGGTCGTCGAAAGATGGTTGAGTATATGCTGCATAATGGAGCGGACGTCAGCATGCGCGATGATTATCAACGGACACCACTCCATAAGGCCGTGGGGTCGGAGAACAATGTTATGAGGTTATTGGTCAATCGGGGAGCGGATGTTCATGCGAGAGACATGTTCGGTCAGACTGCTCTTCATATGGCAGCAGAGGCAGGGCTAGCGGAGGATGTCTACTTCCTTTTGGGTCACGGGGCAGCCGGGGATCTACCAGATGATCGTGGTCGAACGGCACGGGACTTGGCTGTAAAGGCGAAGAAGAAGAATGTCATCAGGGTGTTTGAAAGGATGGAGTTGATGGTTGCGAAAGATTCAGAGGAATCCTCTTCTGATGTTTCGTCTGATGAATGAACGCTTGTAATTATTCACGAATCTGATTAGAGACCGATCTTATGGTCCCGGAACATTTACTGATTGTCAATGCTCTGACTGAAAAAGAAAAAAGCAAAAAGAAAATGGTGATTCCTATTGCCTGTTCAAACCTCACATACATACTTCATCTTCCCACCGGGTTTCTTGACCTTCCTTCGCGACTAAACCGCGGCACCTTCATTCTTCACCCCATATCTCAGACGGAGATACTCTGTGACTAACTTTGCGATGTTCCCAACCGTTCTCGCTTTTATAATGTCCCCAAGCGAAACCTCCACCTCCACTTTACGGCCCAGCCAGTGTTTGATCTGGAGGCTCATCAATGAATCTACCTCAAGGCTACTATACTGGTCTACACCCATTTCCTCGGATAGTCCGTTATGCATGGCGATCTGCTTCCCAAGCTTCTCGATTATCAGAGCCTCGCACGAGCCGTCGATTAGGGATGTCGGGTTGTCTCTGACTGACGCGACTTTCCGCTGTAATTGCTCGTCGTCGACACCCCCGGCGTTCGACATGTCTGTTCCTTTCGGAAGGCTGGAAAATCGTGCATCCTGTTGGAGCCATGGATCGCTAGTCACAACGGCCGGGGAGAGCCCTGCGACCACTACTGCTGGGCGTCTCGAAGACAGTCCATCTTTTGCCGAGAGCAGAGCCAGCTGGAACGCCTTTAGCACATCTCCCTCTCCCATCATTTGGTGGGAGACTTGGCGTGCTTTAGACAAAAGTTCCGGCTGCTGTGACATAAGACCCATCTCGTCGACAGGTCCTAGGCTGACCAATGATGCGGGTAAGCCTAGCCCTCGCCGATACTGTACAAATCCGTCCAAGAACGAATTTGCGGCGGCGTAATTAGCCTGTCCTGGGTTTCCAATCATGCTTACTGCGGAGCTAAAGACGATGAAAAAATCAACTGAGTGGTCCTGCAGAGCATTGTGAAGGTTCCAAGTTCCTTGGACTTTAGTTGCCAGGCTCGTGGTCCACTCCTCGTATGACATCTTGTCGAATAGTTGGTCCTGGATACCGTGTTAGCAATCCGCAACCTCACGATACCGCGTCAGATTTAATAATACTTGCCTTCAATATAGCTGACATCTGAATAACACCAGCAACTGGGCGTTCCGCCTGTTGGATTGTGCGCTGAACGGTGTCTGAATCTGTGACACTTCCAGCCACCATCACCACGCGACATCCCTGACTCTCCAGTTCTTTAGCAAATTGTTGATCTTCTTCATGATCTCCAGCTGACCGAGAAAGGAAGGTGAAGTTGCGAGCTTCATGTTCCACCATCCACCGAACCACAGCCCGGCCAATGCCTCTCAAGCCTCCAACAAGCATATACGTAGAGGTAGAGGAAAAGCTAAATCCGGCCTGTGCGGGGAGCACTGGCAATTGGCTCTCATTGTCAGTCATGTCAATAAGGATCTTCCCAATGTGCTGCCCCTTTTGCATCTGTCGCATGGCATCTCCAACCTGGTTCACTTGGAATATTGTTAGCGGAGGCCGGTATGTTGTTTCACTTATGATTTCGCTAGCCGTTTCAAAGGCCCTGTTAATGACTTGTTAATCTATGGAAGGCGTCACAATAGTGGGACACGCATGACATACCACCTCCCTATGTCGAATTTATCATAGGCTATACTATACAAGTCAAAGCCGCAGAATGACCGACATTCCCGAAACCCATTCAGATCAAGCATGCCATGACCCAGTATGTCTCTTTTTCCGATCTCCAGCAGTTTTCCAAAAGGTGCGACGCATTTCCATGACGCCCGGAGAAGCTCTCCCGCTAGTGAATTGAGCACCAGATCGACGCCTCTTCCATTAGTCTCCCTCATGACGCCGGAGAGGAATGAAGCACTATGTGAATCGAAAATGTGCGAGCGTGGAATTCCGAACGTCTTCATCAAATACTCGACCTTTTCATCGCTACCAACTGAGGCAAATACCTGGTTCTCTGGTTATAAAAGCACTGATTATCGGGGCTGGATGGTTTTACATACCTCGGCACCGACGCTCTGGCAGATATGCACTGCTGCCAGTCCGACTGCACCACACGCGGAATGAACCAGAACGGACTGACCCTTCTGCAATTTCCCAGTACCTAACAGTGTGCATATAGCGGTTGTATAAGCACTGGGAATAGCTGCGGCTTCTGCTAGCGAGGCACCCTTGGGAGGGTGGATCACCCCATCAGCTGGCAAGACTGCAAGGCTTCTCATCGGCTGGGGATGAAAAAAGGCCACTGAATCACCGACTTGCATTGTTGTCACCTCCGATCCCACGCGAGTGACAATACCACTCCCCTCAAAACAAAAATCCATTGTCTTCGTTCGCTCCACGATGCCCAAAGCCATCATCAGATCTTTGAAATTGAGCGCCAAATAGCTGGCCTTGACTTCGACGTCGTGTGGACCGACTTCCTCCGGAGAAATGGGTCTCCACCCAAGTGAGCTGAAGTCACCGATAGTTTGAATGTCTAATTGATAAGACCTTTGCTGGTCTGTGGAATGGAGATGATTTGTAACCTTTGTGATGGCTGCACGGCCAGTGTGGCCTACACCCCGATGCAGAATGAATTCGAAATCGCGAATCGTCTGTCCTCCGATCGGTGTACCGAGCTGTCTGTACGCTTGCACTACCACCGGATGAGCAGCCTCGTCAAACAAGTCAATCTCACAAGTGCCAACGTCGACATTCAGTTCACACCGCAATGTGCGAGTGAGCCCCAGGATCAGACAGTATCGGGGATCCTTGCATTCAATCTGAATTGAATGCGTCACCCAGAGGAGACGTTTCACCGAGGCCAACCAGCTCTGGATCTTAGTGTAAGTAGCTTGGGATATGTCATATAAGAATGGTCTGTCAAAGTCGAGTACTGCAATGACGTTTTCGGTCGGGAGATCTTCTTCAAAGGTACACCAATGTACATCATAGCCGTCGGAGGATAGGCAGCCCGCCAGGCTCTGTATCCATGCCTGGTATCTTGTCTCTGCAGTGCAGAGTAGGTTCATGGATTCTCGCGGGGTATTGACCGCTGGATTTGTTGATAGCATCAAGACCTGCCAGTAAAATGGTGCAGATGCATTGTAATGGAACCCATCGAGGCCAGAAAATCCTGCCTGGTCTAACTCCTGCTCCCAACGCTCCACGGAAACGTGAGGCTTATCAACCTGATTGTCGCCCACGCCTAACCACCAATTCGGAAGAAGTCCCATGACAATATCTAAATGTGGAAGCTCTGAGCAAGGCTCGTATAGGAGCAATCGCCCTCCAGGCGCAAGTAAGGATCGGATGTGCGCCAATGACTGACCGAGGATAGGTGTTTCATATAGGACATTGCATACAACCACTAAATCGTAACTCTCCTCTGTGAAGTCCTGATCTGTTGCACTCTTCGTAATATCCAGTCTTTTAAACTCCAGCTTTGGCACGCCTTCAAAACGCTCTTCCAGTTGTTTCACAAGCGCAGGTACAGTGTCGGTGACTGTGTATTGACTAAACAGACGATCACCGTGTTCGGTGGTCAATGCTTCCAAGATTTTCACTGTTGCTGAACCTGCCCCGGCTCCAACTTCAAGGACACGTAGACCAGTATTCGCATGAGCTAGTGGACCCAGGAAACCTTTCCAGTTGTATAGTTCAAGGCTCCACTCGACAATGCCCTTGATGGTCTCTATGAGGGAGGTATCCTCAAAGACCCCCCCATTTATCAATTTTTCCGGATGCTCACTCGCATACCGCCAGGCATCATTAAAGCATCGTTCAACCCTATGTTCGGGGAACTGTCCTTGCAAGGATCTGAACAAAACAGTCCGCTGTTCCCTGTCCATGCTTTTCACCGTTTTAATACCAGGGATATGGTCATACTCCCCTTGGAGTATCGTCCTGCCTATGCCGATACTGAGTTTTCTATAGCTCGCCACGTACGGAGGTAGCTCGTCATGAGGCTCCAGAGCCTCCATCATTGCAAATATGAGAAGGATCCCCGCTATAGCCAATGTCTGGGTTTTCTGTTGATCTAGGACCACAGGTGTTGGTACTTGTTGGGTCGCCGGCATAAACCTAATGTCCGGTTTCCACTGGAGATGAGTTGCAAGCTTTGATCCTTTCGATTCCAATACAGCTTCTGGTGTAGGCAATAAGCGCAGGCCCTTCATCTCCAAGACCACGTCACTAGTTGCCTCAGATATCACCTTGAAATATCCACTCAGGCTCTCTTTTGTTGGATCAGTCGTCGTCGCCTCGACTAGCATCGAGCTGCTTCCTGGGGCCAGGTAAACCCGGTCGATGTACAACGGCATGCCTGCCTTGTCAGGATAGTGCGAGACGCCTTTGTCACTGGCAATCAACATTACTTGAAGGCATTGGTCCACGATCGTTGGATGTATTGCGTAGTAACTGTCGTGGAGCTCGCGGTCATCCTCCACTCGCCCACGAGCTACATTCCTTAGTGGACTGGCGGTGATATCTTGCAGACCTTCAAAACGGGAGCCATATTCGAGTCCCTTTTTCTCACACCTGCGATACCATCTGTACGACGAAATCTGTCGAGCGAATGGCTCAGGAATTGTGTTTGATGGAAGGGGCTGGTCCGTGCCTCCCCTCACCCTCCCGGAGCAATGCTTGGTCCATCCTTGTCCGTTATAGGAACAAACCGTGAACTCATACCAGTCAGAGTCCATGGTTGCATTCATTGTGGCCTTCCGCATTGTCGTCATGATTTCAATGTCCTCTTCGTCTCGGACCAGGGCCTCCATGAACATAACTTGCTCTAGTGCAGAGATACTTGAGCCTGTTATCTGACGTATAGCTTCCGATGCCAATGCTATGTATCCAACGGCTGGAAAAACAATAATGCCCATCATGCGATGGTGGTTGATCCACGGGACCTCCTCACCCTTGAGAATATTCCGCCATGCAGGCTCGAAGTCATTGGATTCCAAGCATCGCGCCCCAAGGAGTTCATGGCGTGGAAATTGGCGCAAGCGCCACTGTTTACTGATTCGAGTTTCTGTCCAGGAAATATCTTCGCGCTGCCATGGGTAGGGAGGAAGGTCGGTGAGAGTTTCACCTTGATAGCCTTCATTGACAGCGATGAGGTCGACGGGTAAATGGTTGACATAAGCTGTGCCAGCGACAGAGAGGACGCGAGAAAGGTTACTTTCGTTGCTTCTCATAGTCGCACAGTACGTGAAGCTCATGCTGATTGAACGGAGTATCTGCTGGATTGGCCCTCTAAGTGCTGAGTTCGATCCGATCTCTATCACAACCTGATGATTGTCATGTGTGGATGAGGCCAAAGCCCGGAAAGCGGTTGAGAACAGGACCGGTGATTCCAAGCTTCGGCGCCAATACGCCGCGTCAAGCTCACTAGGGCTTGCTATTAGGTTTCCCAATACCGTTGAGTACATTGGAGTCATTGTATCTCGAGGGTTGACTAGGTGCGGTCGGGTAAGCTCTTCATATTTGCCACCCACTGAAGCCATGTATGCTGCAAACTGGTTAGCATGGGAGCTGACTGCATCTAAAACTAATCCCTAAAGACCTACCAGAGTGGTACGCTCGCTCAACCGGTAGCATCTTCAGTAGGGTGTCGGGTTGTTCGGTTTGGATTCGAGTTGCTACCTGTTCCAGCTGGTCGCGTTTTCCAGCGAGGGTAACGCTATTTGGACTGTTCTCGCACGCCAATGCCACTTCATCACCCAGATATCGACCGACGCTGTCTCTGCCAACTCCTACTGCGAGCATGCCCCCCTCTGGAGCCATGTTGGCCACAATTCCGCGAGTATAGGCCAATATAATTGCCGTATCCATGGACAAGGCGTTGGCTGCGTAAGCCGCTGCAAACTCGCCACTGGAATGACCTATGACTTTGTCCGGAGTGATTCCCCATGCTTTGAGAAGATTGACCAAACTAATCTGAATGGCGGTACACAGAGGTTGTGCTATATCGGGCCGGTTAATGTCACTCTCCGGGCCCGTTTTGATCAGCTCCTCTTCAAGATGGCACCCGCAATTGTCAGTGGAACCGCAACACGATATTCAAAATAGAGGGGGCCATACCGCGCATCCTCCACATGGGTGCATTGGGCAGACTTTGCAGTACCCCATCCATGTATTCTATGTCCTTCCTGAAGGACGTAAAGTTTTCCATCAACTCGCTTCCCATTCCCGCCCACTGAGCTCCCTGGCCAGGAAATGCAAATGTCACGTTCTTTGGCCCATTTCTGGTGTTATCCGCTTTGACAAATTCAATAGACTCAAGAGGAACCTCTCCACCGGTGACTGCGAATGCCCTGTGACGAAGATGTTCTCGCTTTTCACAGAGGGTATAAGCCAAATCGTGCACTGCCTCGTGATTGCGGGAGAGATATTCCTTTATGTCTAACGCCCGCTTATCAAGGGACTTGGGGCCACTAGCTGACAACGGCAAGAGTCGCGGGCTGTTGTTGTTTGTTTCCAGTGCCGCTATTACCTTTTGGGGCATCAACGATGCCGCTGAATCCACGATGACCTTTCTGGTGAGCCTGTGAACCCTTTCGAGTGCCTAGGGGGACCTACATGGGCATTGGTACCGCCGACCCCGAAGCAGTTGACACTGACACGTTCTTTGCGGTCAGTTGGCCAAGGAAGGACATCAACAGGTACTGTCAATCCTGCCTCATCGAACAAAACTACTGCAGGTAAGCAATTATACAGTACGGCTTAAGTATGGAATCGTACTCTTTGGGTTTGGTGTTGAAAAGTTGACGTTCGGTGGGATCTGTTTGTGCTCTAGAGCAAGAACTGCTTTAATCAAGCCTGCCAGACCTGCTGCGCCCTCAGTGTGACCAATGTTTGATTTCACCTGCCAGCGAATATGTTAGCAACTAGACATTTGCCAAGTCCGCTACCAACTTACACCTCCAATAATCATGGGATGGCGCCCGAAGGCATTGGCGACGGCGGTGGTTTCAACGACATCACCCACCCGCGTGGCTGTGCCGTGACATTCGACAAATGCGGTTTCTGCAAGGTTTTCGAGATGGGCTTTCCGGTAGGCCTTCCGTATCAGCGCCTCTTGTCCGGCCGACGATGGGACCGTGATATGATTTGTCCGACCGTCGAAGTTAGTTGCAACTGCTCGAATGACCGCACGGACTGGGTCTTTGTCGCGGATGGCATCTTCTAGCTTTTTAATATACAAAACGCAAACTCCTTCCGCTCTGGCGTATCCGTTAGCTTCCGCATCAAATGTTTTGCAGATCCCATCAGGGGAGAGCGCCCCCGCCTGTGACATGTTGGTAGTCATTGTCGGAGTAAAAATCAGGCTGGAGCCTCCGACGATCGCTGAAGGGCAATCACCAAGGGTAATTGCCTGGCATGCTTCGTGAAGAGCCACAAGCGAGGCTGAGCATGCAGTTCGACAAGTCATGCATGGGCCCTTGAGGTCATATTCGAACGATACCCTGTTGGATGCGGCATAGTCGCCCGTACCCACGACGTGAAGGGGGCTCAGGTTCTGGGTGTCCTTCGCTGTAAGATCCAGCCAGTCTTCCCCAAAGGTGCCTACAAAACACCCAATATCTTTACCTTGCCAATCGACTTGTCCTCCGTTCTCCATGCACTCCCAAACCACTTCCGATAGAAGCACCTGCTGAGGGTCTATAAACCCATGCTCGTACCGATTGTTGTGGAAGAAGGAGGTATCAACTTTCCCCAGGTAGTCTCCCTCAAGGAAAAATCCCTGTTTGGCGATGACCGATTGTGTGTCCACGCCAGGAGTCCCGTGGAACGCGTCCACGTTGTATCTTCCCGCAGGGACCGGAGCAGATGCGCATTTCTTGTCAATCATGAATTGCCAGAAATCTTGGGGGGAGGAGATACCGCCGGGCAGACGTGTGGCCATTCCGACTATAGCAATGAGAGGAGGAGCATCGTGGGTCCATTGAGTTTCTGAATGTTTTTGAAATTCATCGGGATCGACGGTTGTCCATCCCGGGGAATTACTAGCAGTATCGCTGGACGACATCACTCAAAGTGAAGAAGAAGGTGATTTTGGGGCCGTAGGATAATCCGACTCTTCTGACAGGTTTTCGATGAGGGATGAAGAGGCTATATAAGTAGCTTTCCCACTCACAAAGTAATGGGATACTCGCTGGCATGTGCATCTTGATCGGTCTACGTACAGCTGTTATATGCTTGCAGACCTGAAAACCCGCTGTGTAGCAAGCACATGCAAGGCCTGTCAACCCATCACCGCTCTTTCAACGAAATACTTACTTCCTATCCCGTACAGACCCCGCATAGTGTCAGATATTGCATGCATCTGAAAGATGGTTGGGTACCCCGGCCAAGTTCAATGCGCCTCCTAATTTGTTGCGTTCCGACCGAGGTACTGTGTTCATAGTTGTGGGGAGGGGGGATGCGGGTGTACGGACCCTAATTATGTTTTCCTGTCTTTGTTTCGCATTAAGATAGCCATAACATAATTTTCACTATC